>NC_069501.1:795907908-796207908 GCF_027579735.1 Bombina bombina | reverse complement strand
TGTTCTATGAATTTTGTTGTTTATTTGGTGACTTGCACACAATGCAACAAGCAGTACGTGGGGCTCACCACGAGAGAGCTGAGGTCGAGAATTTGGGAGCACCTTAATAATATTGATAAGGAAAGAGATTGTTCAGCTCTGGCCTCCCATTTCATTTTTGACCATAATAAAAATGTGAGTAATTTCAAATGGCAAGCAATTGAGAGAGTGCTACCCCCCAAACGAGGAGGTGATAGGGAAAAAATCCTCTATCGCCGAGAGGCTTTTTGGATTTATACTTTAAAGACACGGATCCCTACGGGTTATAATTCAGTTTTTGATCTTATCAATCATTGGGAATAAGATAAAAATAAAAACTAAGTATCAACAATTAAAAATGAACTGCCAGTAGCCTAGGTTTTTCTAGCAGACTCAGTAAAGGAAATTTCTTAACAACTAATAGGTAACATAGGTCCACTTTAATTTGTATTCGTAATTTATATCATATATATTATTATTAATAAAGAAATATAATCTGAGGAGGATAAAAACTTTCCTTCTTTTTATATATATCTGAATAAGTAAATAAGTATGAAAAAGTTGGTTAGGAGAATAATATATATTGCCCCCTGAGATATTAATAATAATATATATGAAAAAGGTTAGATCTGTTGAGGAAATAGGACAGACTAGCATTTGTATTTGGTGGAATATAAAACCTCTAAATCGTAATTATTTGAACGGTTAGATCATGTGAGTTATCAACGATATAATGTTCAATTGTTTTAAAGGAGGGTTAATAACCAGCTAATGACAACAGCAAAAATAAAATTATGGAAAAGCAATGTACAATAGCTGATATTTATGTGAAGGCTTATGAAACAGCCTGAATGTATAAATACAATTTTAGTCAAGCATTCCTTACTATGTTTAAAGATTAAAATCTAAAGTATGAAGCAGCAGGATTTTTTCAAAAATGCTTTTGGTTGTTTTCAGTCTTTTAAATTATTTGATGAAATATTGAATATTTTTGATGAAAACTGTAGACATGTAATTTGAACCTAAGTAGTAAGCAGTAGGATTTTTTCATAAATTGTTTTGATTGTTCTCAGTCTTTTAAAGTCATTTGATGAAGATTTGAATATTTTGATTAAAATGTAGACATGTGAGATATCGCTGCAATAGCATATATGAGGTTATATATAAATAGAGATTACAAGTAGGCAATTATGTTTGCACTTTTGGAATCCGTTAGCTATTTGTTCATCTAGAATGTGAAATGAGAATGGGGGTTGCCCTCCGTTATATATGTTTTATACACATCATTAATGATAAGCTCAGTATACGAAGTGCTAAAATGTAAAAGTGTAAAAGGGTTAATACTTGAATTAACAGCTTACACCTGAGAGGTAGCTATTTAAGATTACCTGGACCCCATGACGGTAACTATGACTACGGGTTGATACCTGAAACGCGTCAGTGACGTCATCGGGCCCAGGTTGTAGCTGTTACACCTTTTAATCAGAGCTTTCTACTGTTTGGTATGATTGCCTTTTTTTCCCGTGGTGTGCTTACCATCTTTTAAGTGATTTGACAATAAAAGGACGCTTTTATACTCTACAAGTGGTGCCGGTCTGGGTTTTTTCAGCTTTCACATGTTTCACTTTAGGTTACTTAAAAGATTTCCATTTCTTCGAGATCAAATTTTTGCTTAATAAAATTATAGTATTAAAGGAACTGTCTACTTCAGAATTTTTATTGTTTTAAAAGATAGATAATCCCTTTATTACCCATTCTGCAGTTTTGCATAACCAACACAGTTAAATTAATATACTTTTTACCTTGATGATTATCTTGTATCAAAGCCTCTGCAGACTGCCCCTTAGTTCAGTTCTTTTGACAGACATTGAATTTTAGCCAATCAGTGCCGACTCATAAATAACTCCACAGGGTTGAACACAATGTTATATATGTGGCACACATGAACTAATACTGTCTAGCTGTGAAGATCAGTCAAAATACAATGAGATAATAGGTGGCTTAGAAATTAGCATAGGAGCCTACCTAGATTTAGCTTTCATCAAAAAATAACAAGAGAACAAAGCAAATTTGATAATAAAAATAAATTGGAAAATTGTTTAAAATTGCATGCCATATCTAAATCATGAAAGTTTAATTTTAACTAGACTGTCCATTTAAGGAGTAGATATATATTTCCCCCCTTCTGCGAAACTAATTAGGAAAAAAATTATGTACCATCAAACTTTATTTCTCTCTAAAGAATTTTACTACACTAAAAACCTACTTTATTCCGGAAGTGGCCCTCTCTGCATCGGTGTGCCAAATAAGGTATTGCAGTGATGCCTCAATGTCGAGGCATCACGGCAATACCTTGAAAGCAGCTAGAAGTGATCAGGATCGCTTCCAGATGCTTTAAACCCCTAACAACGTACAGGGTACATCGTTGGTCTTTAACAACCAGTTTGTGTATGACCAGGGCCGGATTTACATCTCAGGTGGCTGTAGGCACAAAAACCTGAAGCGCCCCCCCCCCCCCCCCCCCCCAGAAAAAAAGTGGAAAAAATTAGGACTTTTTTTTATTATTATTTAGGACAACTAAAAATAAATATTAGATGTAAAATTACATTTTCCCTTTTATGGAGATACACAAATACACACACCAATTGCAATATTTGTTGTAATGGAAGCTACACCAAAAATCAATATTCACTTGACTCAAATGGCCATACAATTACTATTATGTATAACAAAAACAAATCATGTTAAACTTTTAATGCAAAATATTCTAAAGAAAACCCTATTTAAAAAGTGACAGTTTGCTGGGCATTTTATTATTGCACTAGTGCTTGCACAGAAGTGTGTTAGCCTCTTGCAAAAGAGTTAAACACATAGTCAATGTCAGTTCTGAGACAGCAATACACATCTGTGCAGACCCAGATGGGCTCATAGGACATGTTTATTGACAAGCCATTAGTGTATTGCTTTTCTGGAGATGACTTTGACTATGTGCTTAACATTTTGTTGGAGTTAAACACAGTTTTGTGTAAACAATAGCAATATTAAAACTAGCAGCATGCAAGCTCATCACCATCAACAACCTGTGCAGCCAGTGGAAGAAAATATAAAATGTAGGTATTTTTTTCTACTACATGAAAAAAATCTTGTAAACCCTGATATTTTTGGTACAAATACACACAGATGTTACATTTATTTTGTTCTGAAATATAAATATCATATGATGTTGCTCTCAAAGGAAAACATGGAATGTTGTAGATTATATGTAATCCAGGGGTCAACAACTGTGTTTAAAATTAGAACTTAGAAATTCAATTTACCATAATACAAAAATACCACACTTACTTGATAAAAGAACAGATTAACAATTTTAATGTGATGTGTGCGTATGTGTGTATATATATATATATATGTGTGTGTGTGTGTGTGATGTGTGTGTGATGTGTGTGTATGTGTATATATATGTGTGTGTGTGTGTAAGTGTGTATATATATATATATATATATATATATATATATATATATACACATACATATACATACATACATACAAACAAATATGCCATGTGAGTGGTTTACACACATACACATTTTACAGCCTTACAGTATACAAACTGTAAATCACAAAAGGCTGTAAATCACAATTGGCAGCTTGTAATAAAGAGCAGAGCAGCTAGTCCCACATAACCTCCATACCTCCAAGGCCTTTATAGAACAAAAACATTTATCCTGAAGCAGAATTTAAACTCCTGGCTATAAAAAAGGAATACAGCACATAACAAGTGAATACACTGCAACCCTCTCTGGTAGCCAAGGGGTTAAAGTGCTCTGCTTGTTATGTTTTCATTCTAGGCAGCATTAGAAGCCTTGTACAGTCCTAACCTGTTCTGAAGCTTTCATTCCTCAACAAAAAGTTTCTGCACCACATCAGCATGGAGCTTGGCTGTGTGAGGCAACAGAAGTACATAAAATTAAAGTGAAACTAAAAATGCCTGGCGAAAATGGGAGGGGTTTAGTTTTAATCTTTGCCCCTCTCTCCTTCATGGCTCCCTCAACTGCTGTAACATATTCCCAATGAAACACTCGACTTTGTAGACACCTGGCAGCATAAAAAAAAAAAAAAAAAAAAAAAATTTTTTTTTTTTTTTTTTTAATTACTGACAGGCAGGCGCCCCTCACTGCAAGGCGCCTGTAGGCACATGCCTACTGTGCCTAATGGGAAATCCGGCCCTGTGTATGACGTACCTTGTACGACATGTCGTTAAGGGGTTAAAAGAATTTCTATTATTTTTGAAAATTATTTGAAAATACTTGCCAGCAATTTTAAAACATTTTTTTTTTTATGCAACCATTTTTTAATTAATTAGCCCTTTTAAGATATGCATGGATCTCAACTGGCAGTATTTACCTGGCCTGTTGTTAAACTAAATAGAAGCTAGCCCTATAGCCTGTAACTGATATTTCCTAGATAACATACTTCAGCGTGAATCCAGATGGATTTACGACCTGGGGACTATGACCCCCCAGGGTTTGAATGTCCACCTGGACTGGCACTGTTATCTGTGACATACATTTATATACTAACGATGTCTTGCTACTCTGGACCACTGAGATATTTTTTGTCTTAATTTTTGTCTTCATTTCCAGCCTTCATGTAATTATGCCCCTCTCCTATTTTCTATAATTATGCATAGTCACCTGGCCATAACATAGGAGTATTTACTTGGCCTGTTGTTCAACTAAATAGAAGTTAGCCCTATAGCCTGTAACTGATATTTCTTAGATAACATACTAGGCATTCTTACACTGGTTCTATTCTGCACCATAGTTAGGTTTTAATGTATCTCCCAGGTTGCTGTATCATTAGTATGTCTGCCTTTACATACTGTATAACCATCATCAGTATTTACATAGATGCCTGTATGCAATAGGGATATACAGTGGGGCAAAAAAGTATTTAGTCAGCCACCAATTGTGCAAGTTCTCCCACTTAAGAAGATGAGAGAGGCCTGTAATTTTCATCATAGGTATACCTCAACTATGAGAGACAAAATGTGGAAACAAATCCAGACAATCACATTGTCTGTTTTGGAAAGAATTTATTTGCAAATTATGGTGGAAAATAAGTATTTGGTCAATATCAAAAGTTCATCTCAATTATTTTTTTATATACTTTGTTGGCAATGACAGAGGTCAAACGTTTTCTGTAAGTCTTCACAAGGTTGTCACATACTGTTGCTGGTATGTTGGCCCATTCCTGCATGCAGATCTCCTCTAGAGCAGTGATGTTTTGGGGCTGTCGCTGGGCTACACGGACTTTCAACTCCCTCCAAAGGTTTTCTATGGGGTTGAGATCTGGAGACTGGCTAGGCCACTCCAGGACCTTGAAATGCTTCTTATGAAGCCACTCCTTCGTTGCCCGGGCTGTGTGTTTGGGACCATTGTCATGCTGAAAGACCCAGCCACGTTTCATCTTCAATGCCCTTGCTGATGGAAGGAGGTTTGCACTCAAAATCTCACGATACATGGCCCCATTCATTCTGTCATGTACACGAATCAGTCGTACTGTTCCCTTTGCAGAGAAACAGCACCAAAGCATGATGTTGCCACCCCCATGCTTCAAAGTAGGTATGGTGTTCTTTGGTTGCAACTCAGCATTCTCTCTCCTCCAAACACGACGAGTTGTGTTTCTACCAAACAGTTCTACTTTGGTTTCATCTGACCATATGACATTCTCCCAATCTGCTTCTGGATCATCCAAATGCTCTCTAGCATACTTCAGATGGGCCCAGACATGTACTGGCTTAAGTAGGGGGACACGTCTGGCACTGCAGGATCTGAGTCCCTGGCGATGTAGTGTGTTACTGATGGTAGCCTTTGTTACGTTGGTCCCAGCTCTCTGCAGGTCATTCACTAGGTCCCCCTGTGTGGTTCTGGGATGTTTGCTCACTGTTCTTGTGATCATTTTGACCCCATGGGGTGAGATCTTGCGTGGAGTCCCAGATCGAGGGAGATTATCAGTGGTCTTGTATGTCTTCCATTTTCTAATTATTGCTCCCACAGTTGATTTCTTCACACCAAGCCGCTTGCCTATTGCAGATTCAGTCTTCCCAGCCTGGTGCAGGTTTACAATTTTGTTTCTGGTGTCCTTCGACAGCTCTTTGGTCTTCACCATAGTGGAGTTTGGAGTGTGACTGTTTGAGGTTGTGGACAGGTGTCTTTTATACTGATAACACGTTCAAACAGGTGCCATTAAAACAGGTAATGAGTGGAGGACAGAGGAGCCTCTTAAAGAAGAAGATACAGGTCTGTGAGAGCCAGAAATCTTGCTTGTTTGTAGGTGACCAAATACTTATTTTCCACCATAATATGCAAATAAATTATTTCCAAATCAGACAATGTGATTGTCTGGATTTGTTTCCACATTTTGTCTCTCATAGTTGAGGTATACCTATGATGAAAATTACAGGCCTCTCTCATCTTCTTAAGTAGGAGAACTTGCACAATTGGTGTCTGACTAAATACTTTTTTGCCCCACTGTATTATGCATACAATGTGAAATACACTGTGTATGTCTCCTATTGATGCCTATATGCTAGCGGTTGATGTTGTTTTTAATTTTGTTTTAAATTTTGAGCACAGAATTGCTGTACGGCGTCCGGTTGCCATAGCAACTAATGACGTAGGTGTACACCACACGCCTGCTGTACTTCCGGAACGCCGCTAACAGCTACACGAGTGGGAGTTTGGGTTCATATATAAGGGGTAAGTTATTATTGTACTGTAAATATTGTCTGAGGACGGGGGCAACCCCGAAACGTCACTACTGTATTAAATAAGGTTAATTCAAGACCCGGTGAGTGCTCTCTGATTTTGGATGCATATGTGACTTTTGTGCACCCCGGGCAAGTCATAAGGATTGTGAAAACTGTGAGTGCGATACTATTTTGGATATCTGTATACAACTTTGTATAAGCACCCAGCGAATTTTGAACTGTGATTCCCTGATTCATATTGAACATTATCGTCAGCTCCTTTTACAAGGAGAGTGCTTTGCATAAAAATTATGGCAGAAGGAGAGGAGACTATACAGGATGAAGGAGAGGAAATTAAAGGTGCAGACAAGTTCTTCTTTACGGAGGAAGATGCATCTCGTATACGTTTTGCAGCTATACCACATAGAATGGCTGCAGAACAAACTTCACAGTTATATGACAAGCTTGTGAAATTAAAGAGAAAGGAAATTGACTTCATCCTACACGGATCATATTTATCAGAATATCATCGCAAAAAGTTCATACCACAGGGCTTCAGGATTAGAAATGTGCCGACTATAGGCAGAAATAATCCAGAATTTCTTTCATGTAATTAGCAAGAGTCCATGAGCTAGTGACGTATGGGATATACATTCCTACCAGGAGGGGCAAAGTTTCCCAAACCTCAAAATGCCTATAAATACACCCCTCACCACACCCACAATTCAGTTTTACAAACTTTGCCTCCGATGGAGGTGGTGAAGTAAGTTTGTGCTAGATTCTACGTTGATATGCGCTCCGCAGCAAGTTGGAGCCCGGTTTTCCTCTCAGCGTGCAGTGAATGTCAGAGGGATGTGAGGAGAGTATTGCCTATTTGAATGCAGTGATCTCCTTCTACGGGGTCTATTTCATAGGTTCTCTGTTATCGGTCGTAGAGATTCATCTCTTACCTCCCTTTTCAGATCGACGATATACTCTTATATATACCATTACCTCTGCTGATTCTCGTTTCAGTACTGGTTTGGCTATCTGCTATATGTAGATGAGTGTCCTGGGGTAAGTAAGTCTTATTTTCTGTGACACTCCAAGCTATGGTTGGGCACTTTTGTTTATAAAGTTCTAAATATATGTATTCAAACATTTATTTGCCTTGACTCAGAATGTTCAACTTTCCTTATTTTCAGACAGTCAGTTTCATATTTGGGATAATGCATTTTAATTTAACATTTTTCTTACCTTAAAATTTGACTTTTTCCCTGTGGGCTGTTAGGCTCGCGGGGGCTGAAAATGCTTCATTTTATTGCGTCATTCTTGGTGCTGACTTTTTTGGCGCAAAAATTCTATTTCCGTTTCCGGCGTCATACGTGTCGCCGGAAGTTGCGTCATTTTTTGACGTTATTTTGCGCCAAAAATGTCGGCGTTCCGGATGTGGCGTCATTTTTGGCGCCAAAAAGCATTTAGGCGCCAAATAATGTGGGCGTCTTATTTGGCGCGAAAAAATATGGGCGTCGCTTTTGTCTCCACATTATTTAAGTCTCTTTTTTTATTGCTTCTGGTTGCTAGAAGCTTGTTCTTTGGCATTTTTTCCCATTCCTGAAACTGTCATTTAAGGAATTTGATCAATTTTGCTTTATATATATGTTGTTTTTTCTCTTACATATTGCAAGATGTCTCACGTTGCATCTGAGTCAGAAGATACTACAGGAAAATCGCTGTCAAGTGCTGAATCTACCAAAGCTAAGTGTATCTGCTGTAAACTTTTGGTAGCTATTCCTCCAGCTGTTGTTTGTATTGATTGTCATGACAAACTTGTTAAAGCAGATAATATTTCCTTTAGTAAAGTACCATTGCCTGTTGCAGTTCCTTCAACATCTAAGGTGCAGAATGTTCCTGATAATATAAGAGATTTTGTTTCTGAATCCATAAAGAAGGCTATGTCTGTTATTTCTCCTTCTAGTAAACGTAAAAAATCTTTTAAAACTTCTCTCCCTACAGATGAATTTTTAAATGAACATCATCATTCTGATTCTGATGATTCCTCTGGTTCAGAGGATTCTGTCTCAGAGGTTGATGCTGATAAATCTTCATATTTATTTAAAATGGAATTTATTCGTTCTTTACTTAAAGAAGTACTAATTGCTTTAGAAATAGAGGATTCTGGTCCTCTTGATACTAATTCTAAACATTTAGATAAGGTATTTAAAGCTCCTGTGGTTATTCCAGAAGTTTTTCCTGTTCCTAATGCTATTTCTGCAGTAATTTCCAAAGAATGGGATAATTTGGGTAATTCATTTACTCCTTCTAAACGTTTTAAGCAATTATATCCTGTGCCGTCTGACAGATTAGAATTTTGGGACAAGATCCCTAAAGTTGATGGGGCTATTTCTACCCTTGCTAAACGTACTACTATTCCTACGTCAGATGGTACTTCGTTTAAGGATCCTCTAGATAGGAAAATTGAATCCTTTCTAAGAAAAGCTTATCTGTGTTCAGGTAATCTTCTTAGACCTGCTATATCTTTGGCTGATGTTGCTGCAGCTTCAACTTTTTGGTTGGAAACTTTAGCGCAACAAGTAACACATCGTGATTCTCATGATATTATTATTCTTCTTCAGCATGCTAATAATTTTATCTGTGATGCTATTTTTGATATTATCAGAGTTGATGTCAGGTTTATGTCTCTAGCTATTTTAGCTAGAAGAGCTTTATGGCTTAAAACTTGGAATGCTGATATGGCTTCTAAATCAACTTTACTTTCCATTTCTTTCCAGGGTAACAAATTATTTGGTTCTCAGTTGGATTCCATTATTTCAACTGTTACTGGTGGGAAAGGAACTTTTTTACCACAGGATAAAAAATCTAAAGGTAAAAACAGGGCTAATAATCGTTTTCGTTCCTTTCGTTTCAACAAAGAACAAAAGCCTGATCCTTCATCCTCAGGAGCAGTTTCAGTTTGGAGACCATCTCCAGTCTGGAATAAATCCAAGCCAGCTAGAAAGGCAAAGCCTGCTTCTAAGTCCACATGAAGGTGCGGCCCTCATTCCAGCTCAGCTGGTAGGGGGCAGGTTACGTTTTTTCAAGGAAATTTGGATCAATTCTGTTCACAATCTTTGGATTCAGAGCATTGTTTCAGAAGGGTACAGAATTGGTTTCAAGTTGAGACCTCCTGCAAAGAGATTTTTTCTTTCCCGTGTCCCAGTAAATCCAGTAAAAGCTCAAGCATTTCTGAAATGTGTTTCAGATCTAGAGTTGACTGGAGTAATTATGCCAGTTCCAGTTCCGGAACAGGGGATGGGGTTTTATTCAAATCTCTTCATTGTACCAAAGAAGGAGAGTTCTGGATCTAAAAATATTGAATCGTTATGTAAGGATACCAACATTCAAGATGGTAACTGTAAGGACTATGTAATAATGGCATGATCTGAATTCACATATGGTCTGGAAGGGGTATATATATATACATATATATATGGTATATGTATTCTACAAGAACTCAGCTGAATGGTCAAGAAGGGGTTAACTCCTCATTCAGATACTAGGTCACTATGGAATGTAGAAAGATCACATTACCAGACCCCCATCTGAGAAGGATGACCAGCTGGCTTAAGATCCTTTGTCTAAGGCTAATGCCATTCCCTACCCCCAAAGCACATGCAGGATGAAACCATATACTCTTAAAATTACAATGGGGGCTTGCTTATGAGTGACATCATCATTGTGGGAGGGATGAAAAACTTACAATAAAAGTAGCAGGAATACTGGAGTTCACCCCTCTTTCACTCTTTTTCAATTGGAATGGTGACCACAGCTAACATCAGAAGTAAGTGATCCTTACAGACACATAATTTCAGCACACCATACTTTCACATAGATTGGGCAAATGTATTAGTGTAATATTGATGTATAGTTCACTGCTGAGTATTTATAAGTGATTTGCATATGTGTAATTTATATTTAATCTGCATATTGTAATAATGTTTAATTAGCCTCATTGTAATAAAAGTTTTGTTACTGCTGGAATAAGACTTTGTGAGTTTATGACCTTACAAGTAGTTTAAGCTAGTGATTGTGTGTTAATATTATATAGTGGGTATAATAATTCATAAGGGATTATTAAATGTAATATTAGCCTTTCACTAAAGTGTATAGCAAATAGATACTAAGATTTATAGAGTCTTAGGGACCATTTAAATGCAGTTATTTCATTGGCGAGCCAGCGAATTTTCTTACCAACTACACTTGTTTTAAGGGGGGACTAATCCAGGTTCTTTTTATAATACAAGTGTGATTTTTGGACGAAAATTGAACCTAGTTTTTGCTATACTGTTTTTGAGTTGAGCGTTTCAGCAGTAAAGTCTTTGGCCAAGACTACAGATCCAGAGAGGCATTACCTAAGGATCAGTTGAACCAGACGCAGAGAAAATCATATCGCGCAGGACGTGAATCTGATTTGCTGGCAGTCTGAAGACACTTTAAAGTGTGAGTATGGAATTAATTGTTAAATATGCAGAATGTAGCACATTTGAGCCTGTTGTTGATGAAAATACTGACATAGTTAAAAGACTGAAAGATGTGTGGTTGCAATGTGAGAATGAGAATAAGCTTATTGATAAAAAAAGGTTTTGTTTAACAAAAGAAAAATCCAAATTACAGAATTGCATGAAACTGTTGTTAGCTATCAAAGACCAAATGAATAGAGCAATCTTTGAACATTCTCCCCCAATAGCCATATTAACAGAGATCAATTGTAACACATTAGATGAGAATTGCCCCACATGTGGGGTAAATGCAGAATATATTAATACTTTAGAAGAAAATTATGACGCAAGAGGCCAACTTATTGCTTCATTGAGACAGGGACTTGCAAACTTAACCCCTGTTGCAGTATTAAATGAGGACAATGCATGTGTGTCGCAGGAAGATGGGGCACATGTTGATGGGGGAAGGGTGCAAAGCCCACATGTTGATGGGGGAGGGTGCCTATTCCACACAGTGAGGAAAGATTGGATCACACACAAAATACAGAGAGCACACACATTCCAATACTAACCCCACAGATAACTAGGCCAAGAACATTAAACACAGAACATCAAACAGATACTTTATCACTAACACCCAGTGTAAGATCCAGGGGAAGAAATTTAACTCAATCGCAAAATTTACTTTTTTCTACCACCTCTGCTGAAACATCATCCCTGGTATCAACTACCCTTATAAAACAAGATAGAGATAAAGTAATGAGACAACTGGTAAAGTTAAAACCTCTCTTTCCAGTGTATGATGTTAAAGCAGATGTTTTCACTAACATGTCAAATTTTGAGTCTGCAGTAAAACAATACATGCTGTCACATAAGGAAGCATGCTTTTTGTTAAAAATGTGGCTTCCAGGCAGCATTGCAGCTAGATTACAATCACCAGTTGCAGGCCCAGTTAATTTGAACACAGATTGGTTTAAGGAGGATAAATGGGGTTCAGATGGGGACAGATTAAAAGCTGTTTGTAAACTAGTGACAGGGAGTAGAGATTTGGACAGTCACTCTCTTGCAGAAATGCAAGTAGCATTAAATGATGACCCATGGGTATTTGCAGCTAAATTTGAACAATTATATAGACTGACACACAGAATTTCACCAGAACAAACACCTCATGATATGTTGCAGTATTTAATTAAAAAATTCACATATTTGGAACCTAGCATACAAATGATGGCTGAGGAAAAGAATACACTAGAGGGTGTGTTATCTATTATAGGTAAGGCTAGGCAGAACATTTTAAAGAAAAAGAACACAGGGCAACACAGAATTGCTGTGGTAACCACTAATGAAGGGAAACAAAAATATTCAGAGGGTCCCTTCAAAGGTATTTGCCATTACTGCAATAAATATGGGCACAGACGAGTAGATTGCAGATTCTTAAAGAGAATTCAGAAGGAAACTGAGGGAGGGCAGGAAAGATTACATCCCTCTGCACCTCCAAAAGAAAGCTATGCACATAATTGGGTAGGGAAAAATAACAAGATTAAGCCCCCAGATAAAACAGGACAGGAATACACCCCAAAGCTTAGGCCTGGTACTAATCTGTATGGCCCAGCGCATGAGGCTTTGAGAGTGATGACTGTGGGGGGAGGGGAAGTGGGATATCATGAAAAGAATTATGAAAATAATTCTCCTCTGATATCCTGCTCTGACTGACTACCTCAGGCCCTGGATGACATGGTCCCTATATGTAACACCTTTAGGGATCATTCTGGACGTCCCTGTGTCTATGGTGTGATTGAGGGCCATCGCACAAAACTCCTCATAGACACAGGAGCTTCAGTAACTTTGACAGACTTACCATTAAGTCCCCCACAAGGGACAAGACAGACATTTATTGTGGGACTTGGGGGATCCCAGTCCCAAGCATCCCTTATCCCAAATGTGACTATGACACTAGGTAATCAGTGGACTAAGGAAATTCCCATTTGGCAGAGCAAAAACACAGAGGGTACAATACTTGGTGCTGATATAATGAGATCAGAAGGGATGATAGTGGACCTATGTAACAATGTTTTGTGGAGGGATACTAGAGGGAGAAAACCTGTAATATTAGATGACTCTTACATCAGTCCCATAGCATCCATTGCATCAATTCCTTCAGAAAGGGTGTGGCCGGATACTGAAAGTCACCCTGATTTGAAGAGATTGGTCATGGATTTCCCTGACATATGGGCTCAACATAAGAATGATTGTGGCATATTAAAAGGCATTGAAATCAATATTGTAGGCCCTGACCCCCCTCCACAAAGACAGTATCGTTTTCCAGCAGAAGCTATTGAACCTGTGAGGCAAATTATTAGTCAGCTTGAAAGCCAAGGGATAATTAGGAAATGTTCCTCCTCTAATAATTCTCCTTTGTGGCCAGTAAGGAAAGCAAATAATACTTGGAGGTTAACTGCTGATTTTCGTATGGTGAATAAAGTTACCCCACCTGTTACAAATCTAGTTGCTTCTACTCCTGAAGTGGTATCCAAACTGAGTGCCACATGTAGGTGGTATTCTGTTCTGGATATAAGTAATGGTTTTTGGAGTGTCAGACTAGCCCCAGAGTGCCAATATAAGTTTGCTTTCTGCTTTGATAACATGCAATTTTGCTTCAATTCGCTTCCTCAGGGCTTCCACAGCTCGCCTACATACTTTCACCAAGCATTAGCAGAGGTATTAAAAACATTCTCAGTCCCAGAAAGTATCATACAGTATGTAGATGATATTTTGTTACAAACAGAGACAGTAGAGGAACATTTGGAGCGGCTGAATGAACTGTTTGGCTTGATTACTGAATCTGGCCTCAAGTTAAACACTTCAAAAGTATAATTAATGAGACAAAAGGTGACATTTTTGGGAGTATCAATACAAAGGGGTACAAGATGCCCTACTAGAGAACGAGTTACAGCCATACTTCAGGTGCCCAGACCTTTGCATAGGCAGTCCTTAAGACAATTCTTAGGCTTGGTAAATTTTTCTCGTGATTTCATTGAAGGGTTTGCTGAAAAAGCAAAACCTCTCTATGATCTTTTGAAAGGGGAGGATGTTGGGAAAATTCCTTGGAATACAGAACATGAGGAAGCATTTAAAGTGTTAAAGGAAGGTTTAGCATCAGCCCCTGCCCTTGCCACAGTGGAGAGGGAGGCCCCTTTTGCTTTACAAACATACACATCTGACACTTCAATTTCCACAGTCCTACTGCAGGAGAAGGCTGAAAAATGGAGGCCTGTTGGCTATTTTTCCAGGCTTCTTACTCCAGTAGAGAAAGGTTATGACGCATGTATCAAGGCTTTGTTAGGGGTGCATTGGTCAGTTCAGGCTACTGAGCATATAGTGGGATTTGGGAAGCTCATCCTCCAAACACCACATACCCCTATAAAGCTGTTGTTGGAGAAATCATTAAGTGGGGTTTCAACACAAAGAGTGACTAGGTGGTTAATAGATTTGCAACATTGTGACATCACTGTACAACACAATGCAAAATACACATTACCCCAACTAATGCACACTCAGGGTGAACCCCATGACTGCACAGAGACATTCACACACAGGGAATCGCCTCATAAATTGTTCAGGGACAAAACTTCTCCCCAGGATTTACAAATTTATGTAGATGGCTCAAGATTTTGGCAGGATGGTCAATTTAATACTGGTTTTGCTATTTGGGTCCCTTCTCAACAATTAGCTCTTAAATTTATGTTACCAAGATCATTCTCAGCACAGAGAGCAGAATTAGAAGCCATTTCTATGGCTTGCCACAGGTTTGACACACAAGACATTTGTATATACAGTGACAGTGCCTATGTGACCAGATCACTGATAGAGTACTTACCAATTTGGAATCTAAGGGGAATGGTAGACTCAGCAGGCAAACCATTGTCACATGTTCAAGCCCTTAAGAAATTGGTAGATTGGGGAACACAGCACCCATTGCAGTCAGCTATTGTTAAAGTTAAGGCACACACACATTTCACAGATGCACATTCACAAGGGAATGCACATGTGGACATGTTAGCCAAACAGGCAGCTGTAGATGGGGAACCATGGCAATCAGATGAGAATGACAGTGAGACACAGGAAGCATGGAGAGAGCATGTTACATCTAAAGATACAATGGTACACATAGCAAAGATTACAATGGTAGATTCAGAGGTACCTGATTTGAAAACAGAACAAGCTAAAGATCCTAACCTTTTCCCTCTGTTACAGGAACAGCAAACACTCCCAAATGGTTATTCAATTTGTAATGGGTTAATATGTTACTCTAATCCCAATGATCCACAGGCTAAATTGGTTTTTGTGGTCCCAAGTCATTTGCAGGGACCTATAACACAGCAAACACATTCTTTTCTTGGGCATATTGGGCAAAGTGCATTATAGTACCATTTAAGGCAAAAATTTCATTGGTCAGATTTAGCAGAAACCTGTTTAAAATGTGTACAAGAATGTTTAATTTGTGCTCAAATTAATCCACGCCCTAAAGGTCAGAGACCCATTCTCCAGAGAATACCAGTAGCAGATGGCCCCTGGAAAGCTATCCAAATTGATTTTATAGGCCCACTTCCACTATCAAAGGGGGGTCTTAGGTATGCCCTAGTAATTGAAGATATTTTTTCAAAATGGGTTGAGGCTATTCCACTTCGTTGTGATACTGCACAGGCTACTGCCAGAGCACTGTGGGAACATGTTTTCTCAAGATGGGGGTTTCCAACACTCATTGAATCAGACAGGGGTACACATTTTACAGGTCAGGTAATGCAAAATCTCTGTGCCCTACTGGGAATACAGACAAGATTTCATGTACCATATCATCCACAATCCTCTGGTATAGTTGAGCGCATGAATCGCACATTAAAAACAAAATTGTCAAAAATGCTTTCCCAGTATGGTAAATCATGGGTCACACATCTTCCAGCAGTTCTAATGGCTATTAGAGCTACACCATCAAATGCTACCAAGTGTTCTCCCTATGAGCTCATGACAGGGAGAAAGATGGCATTAGGCCACCCAGGTGAACCACAATTGTCTACTCCCTTGAGAGAATCTGTGTCTAGAGATCAATATCTCTCCCAAATTCAGGAGCAGTTGAGCTCACTGCTAATTTTTGCTGCCTCTAATATGGCCCCAACAGATTGTAAATTTTCATCTACACCTCAAACACCTCTGTTTGAGAAGGGGGGATTGATCATGATTAAAAATTTTCGCAAAAATTCTCCCTGGGATGCAAATTGGGAAGGACCTTATAGAATTTTGGACAAATTGGGTAATACTGTAATTAAAATAGAAAGATCAACCCCTGGGAAAACCAGAAGGCAGCCTGGTTACAAATGGGTCCATGTTGACCAATGTAAATTGTATAGAGGGACAGCTGTCCCAGATGTAGATATTTCTGCTAAGAACTGATATTCTCTTAATTTTTTTTTTGACAGATTTCATTATGTGGAGCCTGAGAGGAATGATCGCCACAAACCTATTTGTATTTGTGTGGGTGTTATTGCAAAAACTTCCAATCTGTGACTGTAATGAACTTTCAATCACAAACCTCACAAGGAGTCGTAGATGGAGCTCAAGCAGCATCATCAGAGGATGGACAGACTTATGGAGCTCTCAAGACCTTCACAAAGATTGTTTGGGAAAATTGACTTTTAATGTGGGTGGGAAAATTGAAATATTTGCAGAAAAACATCAAGACAATTTAATTGGTTTTTGGAGGGTCAATCAGGGTAATAAAGTTGAATGGGAATGTAAGTGGGTGGCTTGGGGAAAATGGACTGTAGGTCTGGTGGGAGAAGGTGTTTCTGTGTCTACAACATTTACAAATCCTATTCACACTATAAATGGCGATAACTATAATATAACCAAGGTTATATTTGAACAACAAATTGGAGAAGGGATTAATTGGAGGGTTACAGCTGCCAACTTTGGTGGAGGGATTGAAGTATACTTAAAAATAGATCAAATAAAGGAAACAACCACATTTACGCCTTTGATCTATTCTACTTTAATCACTACACCAAAGATGAAACATTATGACAATACTCCAATGTGTAAGGGGAAAAGTGTTGTTTCTAGTGGTCCATTTCAAACAAGTACAATCAAGCCAACTCCAGTATTGAGGGATGCCACATTCCAATTTATCACGTGGAAGATTAAAATAATAGATTGGCTAGTTTCCACACATTACCAAAATTGTTCCAGAATTACTGCCACTATGGAAAAAGCATTAGTTAAGTGGGCAGAAGGTACTAGGAGAAGGACTAGGAGGGATATCATGGATACAGTTTTGGGAGGTGTGGGAACAGGGCTAGGTGTGGTAAATTCCATTGACATATCCAGCTTAACAGCAACCTTACAGTCTCAGGGGATGTTAAATGCAAAAGGGATTCATACGCAACAAATGATAAACACTCTGGTAGAGACACTGACACAGACAGTCATTCAGGTTCAGGGTCCTGCCATTCAACATACAGAGGAAATACTGATAGGAGTAATTAGCAGGTTAAGGGAAGTATCCTGGGATTTTGTGTGTATTTCCATGCAAACAGAATTATCAACTGACTTTAAATTAATAGCACAGGCTATGGAAAATAACCATACACCTTTGGGAGGGTGGGAGCAGTCTGTTGTTAACAGTTTTGCATCAAAACACAGAGAATTATGGTTAAACAGTTGGTTGGGCTGCAGGGAAAATATATGCAGGGCTACTTCACTTGTGCCCACTAGTGGTACCTATCAGAATGTTTATCATTTGTTTTCACTAGGAACACCTGTCACAGAATCTCATGTTTTGCATCATGAGTTAGAGTTCCCAAATTTGATATGGAATGGTTCCCATATGGAACAGGTAGATATGTCTGGCTGCATAAGGTTTCCTTCTAAAATTTTATGTCTACCCAACCAGGCAAGAATAATTTTTGATTCCTGCTGGCATAATCACTCATATTGCAATGGTTTTGTGGAGAAAGTTAATCCCCAAGATATGATTTTTCCCTTAGGACAAGGAAAGGTGTGTTTTGTTGCATTGAAGCCTAAAGATGAAGTGCATGTATGGTTTGACAGGTGTAATTCAAGGGAACAAATCACACCAGGGATTTATTGTATTACTGGGTACCCTGTGAGGATAAGTTCACTACAGTTTAACTTCACTGTCCCACAGTTACTCACATATAACGCTACCTTGGGGGCTCCACTCATAACCCCAATATTAGTAGATGATGCACCTTGGCAAAAATGGGTAACCTTATTGCAAAAAGACTCTGTGTTACTAGAACATCTTAAAAATTTTGGGGAACGTGTTCATGTAAATTTCTACCATCAGGAACAAGAACTACAAAGGATTGAACATACTTTTACGGAGATGTCAAGTGCAACCTGGTGGCAGAAATTAGCAAATTCCTTTTCGAAACAGTCATCATGGGGTTCTGCATTGGGAAATCTGTTTATACATCCATTTATAATCATATTATTTATTTCTATATTATGTATAATTATTCAAATTTGTATGTGTTGTTATTTAAAATCATTAATTGCACGTGTATATCACTTATATTATGGTATGCGAATGGAAGCGTCTTTAGTACACTAATATAGCCATCACACATAGGTGGGGTTAGGAATCTTCCATCAGATTCACTCATATAAAAACAACCATTGGAATGGAAGGGTATGGTAACCTCCATTGCCAAAAGGGGGGAATGTAATAATGGCATGATCTGAATTCACATATGGTCTGGAAGGGGTATATATATATACATATATATATGGTATATGTATTCTACAAGAACTCAGCTGAATGGTCAAGAAGGGGTTAACTCCTCATTCAGATACTAGGTCACTATGGAATGTAGAAAGATCACATTACCAGACCCCCATCTGAGAAGGATGACCAGCTGGCTTAAGATCCTTTGTCTAAGGCTAATGCCATTCCCTACCCCCAAAGCACATGCAGGATGAAACCATATACTCTTAAAATTACAATGGGGGCTTGCTTATGAGTGACATCATCATTGTGGGAGGGATGAAAAACTTACAATAAAAGTAGCAGGAATACTGGAGTTCACCCTCTTTCACTCTTTTTCAATTGGAATGGTGACCACAGCTAACATCAGAAGTAAGTGATCCTTACAGACACATAATTTCAGCACACCATACTTTCACATAGATTGGGCAAATGTATTAGTGTAATATTGATGTATAGTTCACTGCTGAGTATTTATAAGTGATTTGCATATGTGTAATTTATATTTAATCTGCATATTGTAATAATGTTTAATTAGCCTCATTGTAATAAAAGTTTTGTTACTGCTGGAATAAGACTTTGTGAGTTTATGACCTTACAAGTAGTTTAAGCTAGTGATTGTGTGTTAATATTATATAGTGGGTATAATAATTCATAAGGGATTATTAAATGTAATATTAGCCTTTCACTAAAGTGTATAGCAAATAGATACTAAGATTTATAGAGTCTTAGGGACCATTTAAATGCAGTTATTTCAGACTATCTTACCTTTTGTTCAGCAAGGGAATTATATGTCCACAATAGATTTACAGGATGCATATCTGCATATTCCGATTCATCCAGATCATTATCAGTTCCTGAGATTCTCGTTTCTGGACAAGCATTACCAATTTGTGGCTCTGCCGTTTGGCCTAGCTACAGCTCCAAGAATTTTTACAAAGGTTCTCGGTGCCCTGCTGTCTGTAATCAGAGAACAGGGTATTGTGGTATTTCCTTATTTGGACGATATCTTGGTACTTGCTCAGTCTTTACATTTAGCAGAATCTCATACGAATCGACTTGTGTTGTTTCTTCAAGATCATGGTTGGAGGATCAATTTACCAAAAAGTTCTTTGATTCCTCAGACAAGGGTAACTTTTCTGGGTTTCCAGATGGATT
The DNA here is from genome assembly GCF_027579735.1 of Bombina bombina. Lineage (NCBI taxonomy): Eukaryota > Metazoa > Chordata > Amphibia > Anura > Bombinatoridae > Bombina > Bombina bombina. The sequence goes on along the minus strand of NC_069501.1, from coordinate 796,187,720 downwards.
CAGTGTCCATGACTCTGTCTTTAACAGACAAGAGACGTCTAAAGTTGATTCCAGCTTGTCGAAACCTTCAGTCACAATCATTCCCTTCGGTAGCCTTATGCATGGAAATTCTAGGTCTTATGACTGCTGCATCGGACGCGATCCCCTTTGCTCGTTTTCACATGCGACCTCTTCAGCTCTGTATGCTGAAGCAATGGTGCAAGGATTACACGAAGATATCTCAATTAATATCTTTAAAACCGATTGTTCGACACTCTCTAACATGGTGGACAGATCACCATCGTTTAATTCAGGGGGCTTCTTTTGTGCTTCCGACTTGGACTGTAATTTCAACAGATGCAAGTCTCACAGGTTGGGGAGCTGTGTGGGGATCTCTGACGGCACAAGGAGTTTGGGAATCTCAGGAGGTGAGATTACCGATCAATATTTTGGAACTCCGTGCAATTTTCAGAGCTCTTCAGTTTTGGCCTCTTCTGAAGAGAGAATCGTTCATTTGTTTTCAGACAGACAATGTCACAACTGTGGCATACATCAATCATCAAGGAGGGACTCACAGTCCTCTGGCTATGAAAGAAGTATCTCGAATTTTGGTTTGGGCGGAATCCAGCTCCTGTCTAATCTCTGCGGTTCATATCCCAGGTGTAGACAATTGGGAAGCGGATTATCTCAGTCGCCAAACGTTGCATCCGGGCGAATGGTCTCTTCACCCAGAGGTATTTCTTCAGATTGTTCAAATGTGGGAACTTCCAGAAATAGATCTGATGGCGTCCCATCTAAACAAGAAACTTCCCAGGTATCTGTCCAGATCCCGGGATCCTCAGGCGGAGGCAGTGGATGCATTATCACTTCCTTGGAAGTATCATCCTGCCTATATCTTTCCGCCTCTAGTTCTTCTTCCAAGAGTAATCTCCAAGATTCTGAAGGAATGCTCGTTTGTTCTGCTGGTAGCTCCGGCATGGCCTCACAGGTTTTGGTATGCGGATCTTGTCCGGATGGCCTCTTGCCAACCGTGGACTCTTCCGTTAAGACCAGACCTTCTGTCACAAGGTCCTTTTTTCCATCAGGATCTGAAATCCTTAAATTTAAAGGTATGGAGATTGAACGCTTGATTCTTGGTCAAAGAGGTTTCTCTGACTCTGTGATTAATACTATGTTACAGGCTCGTAAATCTGTATCTAGAGAGATATATTATAGAGTCTGGAAGACTTATATTTCTTGGTGTCTTTCTCATCATTTTTCCTGGCATTCTTTTAGAATACCGAGAATTTTACAGTTTCTTCAGGATGGTTTAGATAAGGGTTTGTCCGCAAGTTCTTTGAAAGGACAAATCTCTGCTCTTTCTGTTCTTTTTCACAGAAAGATTGCTATTCTTCCTGATATTCATTGTTTTGTACAAGCTTTGGTTTGTATAAAACCTGTCATTAAGTCAATTTCTCCTCCTTGGAGTTTGAATTTGGTTCTGGGAGCTCTTCAAGCTCCTCCGTTTGAACCTATGCATTCATTGGACATTAAATTACTTTCTTGGAAAGTTTTGTTCCTTTTGGCCATCTCTTCTGCCAGAAGAGTTTCTGAATTATCTGCTCTTTCTTGTGAGTCTCCTTTTCTGATTTTTCATCAGGATAAGGCGGTGTTGCGAACTTCTTTTGAATTTTTACCTAAAGTTGTGAATTCCAACAACATTAGTAGAGAAATTGTGGTTCCTTCATTATGTCCTAATCCTAAGAATTCTAAGGAGAAATCGTTGCATTCTTTGGATGTTGTTAGAGCTTTGAAATATTATGTTGAAGCTACGAAATCTTTTCGTAAGACTTCTAGTCTATTTGTTATCTTTTCCGGTTCTAGAAAAGGCCAGAAAGCTTCTGCCATTTCTTTGGCATCTTGGTTGAAATCTTTAATTCATCTTGCCTATGTTGAGTCGGGTAAAACTCCGCCTCAGAGAATTACAGCTCATTCTACTAGGTCAGTTTCTACTTCCTGGGCGTTTAGGAATGAAGCTTCGGTTGACCAGATCTGCAAAGCAGCAACTTGGTCCTCTTTGCATACTTTTACTAAATTCTACCATTTTGATGTATTTTCTTCTTCTGAAGCAGTTTTTGGTAGAAAAGTACTTCAGGCAGCGGTTTCAGTTTGAATCTTCTGCTTATGTTTTTCGTTAAACTTTATTTTGGGTGTGGATTATTTTCAGCAGGAATTGGCTGTCTTTATTTTATCCCTCCCTCTCTAGTGACTCTTGTGTGGAAAGATCCACATCTTGGGTAGTCATTATCCCATACGTCACTAGCTCATGGACTCTTGCTAATTACATGAAAGAAAACATAATTTATGTAAGAACTTACCTGATAAATTCATTTCTTTCATATTAGCAAGAGTCCATGAGGCCCGCCCTTTTTTTGTGGTGGTTATGATTTTGTATAAAGCACAATTATTCCAATTCCTTATTTTATATGCTTTCGCACTTTTTTATCACCCCACTTCTTGGCTATTCGTTAAACTGAATTGTGGGTGTGGTGAGGGGTGTATTTATAGGCATTTTGAGGTTTGGGAAACTTTGCCCCTCCTGGTAGGAATGTATATCCCATACGTCACTAGCTCATGGACTCTTGCTAATATGAAAGAAATGAATTTATCAGGTAAGTTCTTACATAAATTATGTTTTTGTTTAAAGTGGTGCAATATACTGAACAAATGCTGACTTGATTTGGTGTTGCTAGTGATACAAGAGGTCTCCAGGCTTCTAGAATTGAATAAAGCTGAATCATCTAAATATGAGGAATTACAGCTACACAAACTAGAAGCAGAAAAAGATCAAAATTGGTTGAACAAATTGAAAGAAGACATAAATAAAAATGAAAACGATCTAATCACCTTTAAACATCGAAAATTGGAGGATGTAACTAATGATTACAAAAATAAAAGTGTCTATAGGTGGCAACTGAGCCCAGAGGAAAGAGCACAATATCGCACAAATAGACCTTGGTGTCAAAGATATAATAGGATGAGACCCTTGGGAACTGTGGACAGTTCAGGGAATAGCTCAGATTCAGATCATGCAATTACAACATCAGGAACACTACCACCCCAAGCAGGAACTAGAAGGGGGATTACCACCCGGTCAAAAAAGGAGGCAGGACAAGGAGCCATACCAGGCGGGGGGTATAAGCAGACCATACAGACCCCCCAGAAGAGGCCGCCTGAAGAGGACCTAGTGGTCAACTTAAGTGAACATGTACTAACCCCTGATGAGAGAAGTGTCTTAAACAAAGGACTATCATTCATACCTACTACTAAGTATAATGAGTTCGATCTCTATGTGGACATACAAAAGTTCACGAGGAATTTGAAATTGAAAGAACACTTTAAGGATTATGGGGAACAACCAAAAAGGACTCTTAAAGGGAAGAGTACATTTGATCCAATAAGCAGTAACCTGACAATTAAAACCTTTAGTAGACTTATACATCAGGATTCAACTGTTTTACATCAACAAAGGTGTCAATACAGACATAACCTCACTAAGAACAAGAGGAATGCCATGACTAGTCTACAAAAGGATACATCTATAGTCCTGAGGGAAGCAGATAAAGGAGGTTCAATTGTCATCCAGAACTATGTGGACTATCGCAAGGAGGTAAAGCGACAATTGGAAGATCAAGGCACATATAGAAAACTCAGAGGTGACCCTACGACTATATTTAAAAAGAAACTGGACATCATGTTACACACCATGCATGAGATGAACTGTATTGACAAGGATGAATTGGCGTATATGACGGTACAACACCCTAGAATTCCGGTTATAAATATGTTGCCGAAAATCCACAAGAGTATAGAGGTACCCCCTGGGAAACCTATAGTTTCGGCTATAGGTTCCCTTCTGCAACCGATAGCTGTTTACCTGGACAATATCTTACAGCCATTGGTAAGAAACATGGATTCCTTTCTGTTAGACTCTAGTTCCATGAGCAGAATTTTAAATGGCATAACTAGTGTCAAGGATGAAACACTTCTGGTTACGTTGGACGTAACCAGCTTGTACACTGTAATCCCACATATGGAGGGTATTAGGGCAGTAACGAGACAGCTTTCACGCTACCCATATGTTGGACCACCTATTGACACAATCAAGGAACTCTTGTCAGCTTGTCTGGAATTGAATTATTTCAGGTATGAAAAAGAATTTTTTCTTCAAGTCGCAGGTACGGCCATGGGGTCAAATATAGCCCCTGCAAATGCCAACCTATTTATGGCCGAATTTGAGACTGCAGGAACTCCATTACTTTCTGATACAAGGATCTCCAATTACAAAAGATACATAGATGATCTGTTTCTTCTATGGGATGGAACGGAGGAGGAATTGATGAGTTGGTTCTCACTCCTGAATGAGGCACATCAAACTATAAAGTTCAAGATAACATACAATACTAACAGTATAGACTTTCTGGACTTAAGAATCTTTAATAGGGATGGACGCCTATGTACAACACTCTTCAGCAAGGAGACTGATCATAATTCCCTCCTACATGCCTATAGCTGTCATCCACCGGCTTTAAAAAGAGCGCTTCTGACATCACAATTCATAAGAACAGCCAGAAATAACACGGATGCTGAATTGAGGGAACAACAGCTGCAAGAAATGGAACAAAAAATTATCCATAGGGCTTACAATAACGATAACCTTAGAACAAGGAAGTTGGATATTCTCAACATGGAACAGGAAGAGCTATTACATGCTAAAGTTAAAGAACAGGATAACATTTTGACTTTTTTTACCACTTTTGATATTGATAAACCAATATTTGCAGAAAGTTTGCAAAAGAATTGGTCTATCATCTCAACTGATAAGGAACTTCCCTTCTTTGGAATCAGACCACCCAGAATTGGATATCGACTGGCAAGATCACTAAGGGATCAACTTATCAAGACAAACCCAAGAGAGTGCTATATGAAAGAGACATGGCTCCATGCCAAACCCGGATGCTTTCGTTGTCTAGGATGTACTACCTGTGGGGGCCTTACAACTAGAAGTGAATTCAACCATCCTTATAAGAACAAGAAATTCACAATCAAGCATAGAGTGACATGCACGACCAACTACATACACTGTGTATGCGGTTTATATTATTTCGGAAAGACAGTAGACGATTTGCGCACCCGAATGGCGAATCACAGATCAGCAATAAGAACTGCCATAGACCAAGGAACCTCTGACTAGCCGGTAGCCAGGCACTTTATTTTTATTATATAAGGTATCTGACTTGAAGTATATCATTATTGACCATGTTTCCCCTCTGACTAGAGGGGGGGACAGAGCTAAAATACTACTTTAGCGTGAATCCAGATGGATTTACGACCTGGGGACTATGACCCCCCAGGGTTTGAATGTCCACCTGGACTGGCACTGTTATCTGTGACATACATTTATATACTTACAATGTCTTGCTACTCTGGACCACTGAGATATTTTTTGTCTTAATTTTTGTCTTCATCTCCAGCCTTCATGTAATTATGCCCCCTCTCCTATTTTCTATAATTATGCATAGTTACCTGGCCATAACATGGCAGTATTTACTTGGCCTGTTGTTCAACTAAATAGAAGTTAGTCCTATAGCCTGTAACTGATATTTCCTAGATAACATACTAGGCATTCTTACACTGGTTCTATTCGGCACCATAGTTAGGTTTTAATGTATCCCCCAGGTTGCTGTATCATTAGTATGTCTGCCTTTACATACTGTATAACCATCATCAGTATTTACATAGATGCCTGTATGCAATAGGGATATATTATGCATACAATGTGAAATACCCTGTGTATGTCTCCTATTGATGCCTATATGCTAGCGGTTGATGTTGTTTTTAACTTTGTTTTAAATTTTGAGCACAGAATTGCTGTACAGCATCCGGTTTCCATAGCAACTAATGACGTAGGTGTACACCACGTGCCTGCTGGACTTCCGGAATGCAGCTAACAGCTACACGAGTGGGAGTTTGGGTTCAAATATAAGGGGTAAGTTATTATTGTACTGTAAACATTGTCTGAGGACGGGGGCAACCCCGAAACGTCACTACTGTAATAAATGAGATAAATTCAAGACCCGGTGATTGCTTTCTGATTTTGGATGCATATGTGTACTTTGAACTGCACCCCGGGCAAGTCATAAGGATTGTGAAAACTGTGAGTGCGATACTATTTTGGATATATATATATATATATATATATATATATATATATATATATCTATATATATACTTTAAATATATATATATGTTTGTACATATGTATTTATATGTCTATATATGTATATACAGACATATATATATATACTCACGGACCCCCTTTTGCCTTCAGAACTGCCTTAATTCTTTGTGGCAAAGATTTAACAATGTGTTAGAAAAATTCCTCAGAGATTTTGGTCCATAATGACATGATGGCATCACGCAGTTGCTGCAGATTTGTTGGCTGCACATCCATGATGCGAATCTCCCGTTCCACCACATCCCAATGGTGCTCTATTGAAGATCTGGTGACTGTGGAGGCCATTGGAGTAAAGTGAACTCATTGTCATGTTCAAGAAACCAGTTTTAGATGATTTGAGCTGAGCTTTGTGACATGGTTCATTATTCTGCTGGAAGTAGACATCAGAAGATGGGTACACTGTAGTTATAAAGGGGTGGACATGGTCAGCAACAATACTCAGGTAGGCTGTGGCATTTAAACGATGATCAATTGGTACTAAAGGGCCCAAAGTGTGCCAAGAAAATATCCCCCACACCATTACACCACCACCAGCAGCCCGAACCATACTAAATCAAGTTTTGAACTTTATACTGAAATGGGTTTGTATATATATATATAGTTGTGCTCATAAGTTTACATACCCAGACAGAACTTATGATTTCTTGGCCATTTTTCAGAGAATATGAATGATAACACAAAAACTTTTCAGAAACTACCCAAATGACCCTGATCAAAAGTTTACATACCCTGGTGATTTTGTTGACAAAAAGGTGTTGGAATGGCTATTAAAGGTAACCATCCTCACCTGTGATCTGTTTGCTTGTAATTAGTGTGTGTGTATAAAAGGTCAATGAGTTTCTGGACTCCTGACAGACCCTTGCATCTTTCATGCAGTGCTGCACTGACATTTCTGTATTCTGAGTCATGGGGAAAGCAAAAGAATTGTCAAAGGGTCTGCAGGAAAAGGTAGTTGAACAGTATAAAACAGGAAAGGGACATAAAAAAATATCCAAGGAATTGAGAATGCAAATCAGCAGTGTTCAAACTCTAATCAAGAAGTGGAAAATGAGGGGTTCTGTTTGATAACATGATGCATTTATCTTGCCATCAATTCTGACCAAATTTCCTGTGCCTTTGTAGCTCACACATCCCCAAAATATCAGCGTTCCACCTCTGTGTTTCACAGTAGGAATGGTGTACCTTCATAGGCCTTGTTGACTCCTCTCCAAATGTAGCGTCTATGGTTGTGACCAAAAAGTTCAATTTTGGTCTCATCACTCCAAATGACTTTGTGCCAGAAGGTTTGAGGCTTGTCTCTGTGCTGTTTGGCGTATTGTAAGTGGGATACTTTGTGGCATTTGCCTAGTAATGGCTTTCTTCTGGCAATTCGACCATGCAGCCCATCTTTCTTCAAGTGCCTCCTAATTGTGCATCTTGAAACAGCCACACCACATGTTTTCAGAGAGTCCTGTATTTCACCTGAAGTTATTTGTGGGTTTGTCTTTGCATCCTGAACAATTTTCCTGGCAGTTGTGGCTGAAATTTTAGTTGGTTTACCTGAACGTCGTTTGGTTTCAACAGAACCCCTCATTTTCCACTTCTTGATTAGAGTTTGAACACTGCTGATTTGCATTCTCAATTCCTTGGATATCTTTTTATATCCCTTTCCTGTTTTATACAGTTCAACTACATTTTCCCAGATCCTTTGACAATTTTTTTGCTTTCCCCATGACTCAGAATCCAGAATCGTCAGTGCAGCACTGGATGAAAGTTGCAAGGGTCTGTCAGGAGTCCAGAAACTCATTGATCTTTTATACACATACACTAATTACAAAAAAAAACAGATCACAGGTGAGGATGGTTACCTTTGATCACCATTCAAACCCCTTTGTGTCAACTTTTGTGCATGTTATCAGGCCAAAATCACCAGGGTATGTAAACTTTTGATCAGGGTCATTTGGGTAGTTTCAGTTGTCATTAGGATTTAAAAAGAATAAACACAGTTGATTGATAATAAATGGCTTCAGCCAAACACTAACTATGAGTGAAAGAAAAGTTTTTGTGTTATCATTCATATTCTCTGAAAAATGGCCAAGAAATCATAAATTCTGCCAGGGTATGTAAACTTATGAGCACAACTGTATATACAAGTATGTGCAATTATATATGTACAAATTCTAGCATTAATAATCATTTAAGTTATAAAAAAAAACCATGAGATAAAAGCTTATCATGACTTCTAGAAATACAAATACACATTAATTTATGTGAAAGTATCATATAACAGATTTTTTTTGTATAACAAATAAATAGAAAAATAACTTTCTATGAGATATTGTTTGTTCAGGTATAAATCTATCTATTTCTTGGACATTAACAGATGAAAAATAAAATATTAACTTTAGAGAAATGTGCTTGTTCATGGACAGTAATGAAATGGTATAAATAAAGTTAGGAAAAACCCAAATAACCGCGACATCGATGACTGTTAGTTAACAACAGTCTGATGCTCATCGCACCATACTTGATGCGTGTGTTTTTGGCGTCTTTTTTTATCAGTAAGGGCATCTTATGTGGATCCGCGTCAGCGATTTCTGCCGAGCGTTTTGATTCTTAAACTATATATATGCGTAATAGAGAGAAATACTTTACGCACATTTTTAAATGATGCCCTGCCCTTTATGAACCATGTGTGATCCTGATGTATTATATCCTGCATTACTTTCTGGAATCTGTTAGCAATTATAGCTGTTAATATTTTATAGTCTGAATTTAAGAGTGCAATTGGTTAATGATTGTGTTTGAACCTACATATTAAAATAATGGTCATTATCACATTTGGTATCATTGTTTAATCATGCAGCTAACTATAGAGTCCATATTTCTGCCCGGCATTGCGGCTAGTGTGCAGCAATACCCTGCTCGCAATTTATTATTGCACATACCCCAGTCGGAATAAGTCTGTGGGGATTGAAAAACACCTAAATGGAGTTGGCACCGTAAGTTGTCATGCGAGCCTGCAGCCAAAGGCCCTCCAAAACTGTATTCACAGCTTCTTAAAAGGTGCCATATATGTTTGCAAGACTCCTTACTTTGCACAAGTGTACCTAGAAGAACCGATGCTGTTTTGAAGGCAAAGAGTGGTCACACCAAATATTTTCTTTTAGTTAGATTCTTCTGTGCACTAACTTTACATTTTGTAAATTGATACAAAAAACCCCATTAAAATTTTAGTTTTGTAAAGCATTCTTACCTACCTAAATCTTTTGCACACGCACACACGCACGCACACACACACGCACGCACACATATATATAGATAGATAAACAACAGAGTTTACTGCAGCACTTGTAATTATCCATTCTCACAGGGACATCTACTCCAAAAGTTTTATTGTTTAAAAAGGATAGGCAATCAATGTATTACCCATTCCTCCTTTTTTGTGATTACCTTGTATCTAAGTCTTCTTAGAGTGCCTTATATCAGTTCTATTTACAGACTTGCATTTTAGACAATTAGTGCAGACTCTAGAATAACTCCATGGGAGTGAGCACAATGTTATCTATATGGCACATATGAACGAGAAGTGTCTTGCTGTGAAATGCCATAAAAATGTCCTGAGAAAAAGGCAGCCTGCAGGGGCTTAGTAACAGGCAGAATTTTAGATGTTTAAAGGTTATAAAGTATATTAATATAACAATGTTGGTTTTGGTAAGCTGGGGAATAGGTAGTAGTTATGTATCTTTTTAAAAAAATAACATTTTTGGAGTAGACTGTCCCTTTAAGGATCCGGTAATTCAATAAAAGTACACCTTGTTTCAAGAAATAGGCCACACCCACCTTGCGTCGATTGTCCAGCATACAGCTGATTGTGTAGCTCCGAGTGAGCGGTTCTTTTAAATTTACAGCAGCCGCATTTGAAGCGGCTTTATAAAGACACTGGGGACTCAAACTGCTTTAATTACAGTGAGGACTTTTTACGCCACGGACCGCATCTAACTCCCACTGGGGATTCTGGTTTTCAAGGGGGATTTAAAGACCAATCTGCCTAAGGGACAAGAGACCGGTACAAACTACTATTGCCAGTGAGGATTCTCCTAAGAGCGTTAACATACCTCATATTGTTTGAGGGTAATTCTTGTGAGTAGACACCCTGAGGGGGCTCACTTTTTATATATTTGTGTGTGTTTAAAATTTATAAAATTGATTTGCACTATGTTGGTGCTTTTGTGTGCTTTTTTTTCTTATCTTTGCCTCAGATTTCTCTCCAATCCGTGGGATAACAGATTTTTTGTGAAAACAGCAGCCAGCACCTATCTAGACCTCTCAACACTGTGTGGGAACAAATTTATCCTTTTAACAAAAATATATACATTTGTACTATCCATTTCTGTAAGAATTGTGTATGCAACATAGAAAAAGATTTCATTTACTGTGTCTTTTAATAACATTATATGTTGTATTGATTTGATCTTCACATTTAGAACTTATTAACTATTAAGTTATAGAGAGCGCAGTTTGGTAACATATTACTCTGCATAGTAATAGATACCCTTTTTTTGCCTATATATATATAATATAATATAAAGCCATAAGCATATGGGGGGGACGACGACATTTAAACACAATGATAGAAAAGAAGTGCTTATGAGTCATTCATATTTAGTACAAACATAAACACCCACTTTATTAGTATGAATGAGATATTTCTTAAAAATTTTAAAAACTCTTGCATATGAAATATATCGAACAAATAAACATAAATACAAATGTTTGCTTAGTAAAACAGTTGTTATTCTCCTGAAATGACTTTCTCTCACACTCATATAAGACCATGTTCAGTACTAGTAGCTATGCCATTTCTAGGTCCTCTAAATTAGTTAGAAACTTTCCCCAGAATTTAAAGGTATTTCTGCTAATTATAATGTACCCCCTTACCATTTCTGTATTAAGGACAGCAAAGAAGAATAAGAAGCGCTTGCTCAAAAAAAGTCTAATATTTGAAAAAGTTTATTCGGAAGTCCAACAAAGTACTGGTACAATAGTGCAATGATAAGTCCCAGTCAGGGAGAGACGCATTGAGTCCCTGGATTTGGACATACCACTGTTTGACTGTTTGCCCATAATATACTAACATTTATTGGGACGTATACCCCTAATACTGGCCTCATTCATATACTTTTAGAGACCAAGGGGCTAAGAGTCTGAACACTTAGTTTTTGAGTGTTTTCATTTCTGTATTAATTCAGTTTCTGCATAGGGATTGTGGCTAACTCTCAGAGGGTATCCCTTTGGTTAACCACACATAGAGGCCTATTTATCAAAGGTCTTGCGGACCTGATCCGACAGTGCGGATCAGGTCCGCAATAACTCACTGAATGCAGAGAGCAATACGCTCTCTGTATTCAACATGAGCTGCTGGTGCAACGCCGCCCCCTGCAGACTCGCCAGCAGGGGGGTTTCAATCAACCCGATCGTACTCGATCGGGTTGAATTGTGGGGATTCCTGTCCGCCTGCTCAGAGCAGGCAGACAGGGTTATGGAGCAGTGGTCTTTAGACTGCTACTTCATAACTGCTGTTTCTGGCGAGACTGAAGACTCGCCAGAAACACGGGCCCGCAAGCTCCATACAGAGCTTGATAAATGGGCCTCATAGTTAGAGTGGGCTTGCTTTACCATGTGCTCATCCAGAAGATCCAATTCTTTCATTCAATCCAATGTCGTTGTATGTCATCTTGCTTGTTTGTGGGGTTATGAGTAAATGTGTAACTCTCCATACTTCTGTGCTTATACTGATACATTTTGGTTTCCTGCAGCTTTAATATATCTTTTCTGGTTGTTCTGGTTGGCTTTAACCCTTTTGTGTTTGTTTTTTTCCTAGACATGGCATTTATAGCATTTTTATGTTCTTCAGAACCATCTATCTTGTAAGCAAGATCAATATTGTTTCTAATATCTACTTTATTAGCAAAATTAATATTATTGTAATTGCTTTTGTATGTAGTCATCCAGCATAGGCAATGCAGAACATGGAGTGGGGTTACCATGTTTTTTGTTCAGAGGAAAATTGCCTGGTATTTTGGGCTTGACTGACCTTATTAGGGGGAATCAGACTGATATACTTCAGAAAAGTGTTCTCTGTGATAAGCACAATTGGGCTAAAAGAGGTTGCTCATAGGTGGTAACTTGCCATGGAACAAGCTTCTGAGCTGTTGTTCGCTCCTGGTAGGGTGCTTGTCTCTCTGTATTCACCTTATGAGTATCCTTATCATAATCTCTGCAGTGAGGTTGAGCAGGTTTGGTTCTATTTGCAGCATTTTTAGAATTCCTGTGCTCAGGCTGCTTATGCGTTTGTTATACAATAGCTCTGGGATGTTTAATTCTTCAGTCTCATGTGCCCCTTCCTGTTAATAATAGCAATGTATCTGGCTATGTGTTATTTTAGTGTAGAGGAAAGGCTCATCTGTCTTTGATTATAAGTAAATATGCAAATCTTTCTGGTACATCTGCTATTCCAGTGGAGGAAGTTAATGGTAAGAAATCCTACACTATTGTGAGATCTGCTGTTCTTTAATGCAGATATGGCTCCATGTAGTAGGTTAAAGGGCAATTAAACCAAAAAAAATTATTTCACAATTCAGATAGAGAATACAATTTTAAACAACATTCCAATTTGCTTCTATTATCTATTTTGCTGCAATCTTTAGATATCCTTTGTTAAAGAAATAGCAATGCACATTGGTGAGCCAATCACATGAGGCATCTATGTGCAGCTACCAATCAGAAGCTACTGAGCCTATCTAGATATGCTTTTCAGGAAAGAATATCAAGAGAATGAAGCAAATTAGATAATTGAAGTAAATTAGAAATTTGTTTAAAATGGTATTCTCTATCTAAATCATGAAAGAAAAAATTGGGTTTAATGTCCCTTTAAGGCTAAGAAATATATAACTAGGGTGAGAACCTGTGTTTTCTATACGATTAAGTTTAATGCAAAGAGGCAGATAATAAAAATAATTAAATTCTTGTACTGTTGTTGCTATTTGTGATGTAATGCCTCATATGGCTTTAAAAATGTCCTCTTGTCTTTTAAAAACTAAATTGAAGTTTATTTTTGTTCTCAAAATGCTCTTGGGTTTTATTTTATGAAAAAAAAATAGGAATTCATTTTTTTAACCCACCATACAGAAATAGTTACTTAAATGTATTGATGATCTGATATTACTGTGCCTTACAGTCTTTCTAGCAAAGATACATTAGGGCTCCTGTTTATTCTTCACATTCAGATTCTCCTTTTGATATAGACTTATCCTTGCTTTACTGGCTTGTTGTCCTCTAAGTTTAGAATGAAGTTTAAACATTTCATAACTTTTTAGGCTGGACAAGCTAGAACAATAGCTTAAAGGGACACTGAACCCAAATTTTTTCTTTTGTGATTCAGATAGAACATGAAATTTTAAGCAACTTTCTAATTTACTCATATTATCAAATTTTCTTCATTCTCTTGTTATCCTTATTTGAAATGCAAGAATGTAAGTTTAGATGCCGGCCCATTTTTGGTGAACATCCTGGGTTGTTCTTGCTGATTGGTGGATAAATTCATCCTCCAATAAATAAGTGCTGTCCAGAGGTCTGAACCAATTAAAAGCTTTGATGCCTTCTTTTTCAAATAAAGATAGCAAGAGAACGAAGACAAATTGATAATAGGAGTAAATTAGAAAGTTCCTTAAAATTGCATGCTCTATATGAATCACGAAAGAAAAAAATTGGGTTCAGTGTCCCTTTAAAGCTTAAGTTGCATTTTAAATTCAAGGATCCTAGGGGCTCCATGTACGAAGCAGCAAGAGCTGCTCTGGAGCCCTTGTGGGGCAGGTTCGCATATGCAAGCCTACTACCCGCAATGTAAGAAGCAGCGGGCATTAGACCGCTGCTTCTTGCACTCCTTACCACCTCAGAAATGGAGAAGAGTGTAATCTCGGTGATTGACAGTCCCTTCACTCGTGCAAATAAAGAAGCGGCCATTACACACTCATCAGAGTGTGTAATGTTACATCTGGGCCAGCGGATCAACAGATCCGTATATAGCGAAGGCAAACAGACACCTTCACAAGTTGAGAAGCTGTCTGCCCGCCTTTTAACACATTGGGCCCTAGGTATGTTTTTTTTTTTTGTTTCTTAGATTGTAAGCTTGAGAGCATCTCTAACTGTAGCTCACTTTGTATAAAAGTGCAACTACAACTGATTGTGCTCAAGAACAGGGCGCTCCTCTCCTTTTGCTTATGTTTGTCAATGTAAGTATAGTAATGTGTATTGTATAGTTTTACATGTCTCATTGTAAGTTGTTTATTGTATTGTATGTACCCTTATGATTGTAATGTACCTTTGCATAGCGCTGCGTAAAATGTTGGTGCTTTATAAATTAATGATGATAGCAATAATAATAATGATGATGGTCTTATCACTAAGGAATGGTGTAAAACTGTCCACAATTATTTATCTTTCTTTACTTTATAAATCTATTTATCTTTTTCCTAAACGTATATTATGGAGTTGATGAGATGCTGCTAAGGTTTATATACCTATTGTCAGATTTTCCAAGCAGTCTATTATTCCTTTAAATATCAAATGGACAAAAGAAAAAATCATGTTTAAGCAGGTTTATCAGGCTGTCACTATATATATATATATATATATATATATATATATATATATATATATATATATATATATATATATATATATAAATACCCAAAGTGTTATTGTTGTTGCTGTTTATGTGTTTAACGAATGACTGGATATTACATATTTCACTTCAAATTTCCAGTCCTACTGATCATTAAACGTTCCTTCATTTTACTTTGGAACAATAACATTTCAAGTTTTTTACTTTTCTTTTTTGCCTACCGACTGCAGTAAAAAACTCTAAGAAGGGTAATATAGCTCATCTTGTTAAGAATGGATCACAAGGGATTTTTATCCTTATCTGGCCCATATTCATGTAAAGGTACAGTATATGTCATTTTATAACCTACATAGTTCTTCAAACAGACTTTTGATTGCAAGATCAACCTATCCAAAAATTCTCTTGTTACATCAAATAATCCAGGAATCGTTCAAAACAGTGGCCTGCACTTCTAAAATCAAAGGATTCCAAGACTGTTCAGGCAGTCAAATACCACAAACTGACACTAGGATTGATAATTGCAACTTGAGAAGTAATACTGTTTGTCCGGTTTTGCATTTACTAGTGCTACTATATATAATAGTCTAGTGATATTGCAGCATTCAAGGTTTGTATGAATAGGTTCCTCACTCACTTTCAATTTGGTTACTTCTCAACTGGTATTTAGAAAACAGCATATAGCTTTCTAAAACCAAACAAAAATAAAACCCTGTAATTTCTATGTATTTTAGTGTGTATTGTCTGTGTGAGGTTAGAAATCATCTCAGAAATCAAGGAAATTAGTGTCTACAGGAATTCTCTATTATAATTATTATATGGAACTCAGCATTGTTTTGCCTGTGAAGATCTGAGGCTTTGGTTCTGCTTCATATTCATATACTGTAGCGTTATACAGCAGACATGTATTGTAGAAAACAGCATGTAGTCTTAAAGATGCAGAAACCATCGATTCATCACAGAGAGTGGTCGCATCACATTTTTAATTTTTTTTTAAATATTTGGAAATGAAGATGTCTGAAAGCATAACTAACTATTTTGTAAAAAAATAATAATATTCTTCCAAGTAATACATGAAAGACAAGGATCCTCTTGATTTTGCAGCAGGTGTAACAGAAAATTATGCGTCTGGCTTAATTAATTTTTCTTTGAACCTAATTCTTCTCGAAGGACAGAAGTTCCAGATCCAAAGTCTTCTATTTTAAGGATTATATCTTTAACAAAACTTAAAAGTACTTGCCCCAAATATGGGTTCATTAATCCTCAATGCTTAGTCATTTTTGGCATTAAGTGGTGTGCACTTTGTAGAAAGTTTTTACACCAGCACTGGATTGAAGCCATTTCCTGCAGTATTTAGATTCTCTGAAAAATTATCTAAATATAAATTTGTTCATAAGTTAACTGAATTTGCATGTTCTAGTAGTGATTTTAAATTTTTCTGAATTTCTTTATGGATTTAAAAATAATTTGTTCTTTAAGAAAACCACACTTGAGATTTGAATTTGTTTATTCAACTGGCTTTTTTTGGACATGAAGTACTACTCTTGTATGTCTTATCTTTCTTCTATATTTCTTATTAAAATGGGTTCCCTCAGATTAATTCTGAATTTTCAGGTCTGTCCAAATCCATGGAATAATCAAGTATCTTTGACTCACAAACTTTGTGATTGTGTCAGAGCTTTTAAGAATTATTTGGAATTTGCTAAGGATATCCAGAAGAGTGATTCTCTTTCTGTCTTGCATTCTGTTTCCAAAAAAAACAAAACATAAACATTCTTTAGCCATTCTGATGCATTATTAGAATCTTTTGTTGTAAGAGCTTAGGGGGAGGCCTCCACATTTAAGGTATGGGTTTATTCTACCAGGACTTTATAAAGATTCTTAATAAGCTTGCCATGTCAAAGCTGAAACATGCAAAACAGCCTCTCAATCCTTCTTCCATATTTTTATTAAGATCTACCAAAGCAGTATGGTTCTTCAGTGCAGACAGAATTCAGTAGGGACTGGGAGCTCTTTCAAAGCATATTTACTTATACATAAGAAAATACATTTTATTGCCTCATCATTGCCTTCATAGGGGTAGCTTTTGTATTGCTGCACAAGTAAAAATGTAGTTCTAAAAGGCTGTGAAAGTCAAACAGATTTATGTTCACAATAAATATTTTTCTTCACACTTGTGGCAAGTGTTTATGAAGGGCAGCCCTGTGATGTTATTGGTGCTTGTTTTAACATTTGCCTAATCCTACAAGATGTTTTCAGGGTCAAATCCATTGCTCCTCTATCTGCCAAAACGTTTTTTGTGGTGCATGTATGTGTTATCAAGGAAAGTATTATATATTAGATAGGCAGACACCAGACTTCCAAGATGAGTTTCTATATACTCAGATAAAAAAAAATGATATACCCATTAGTACTGAATATGGTTCTACTTTAAGTGTGAAAAATGGCTTTATTTGTAAGTATAAATTTGGTTACAAAGATGAAATTAAGAAAATACACATTCTTCATGTAACATGTAATTCTTCATATATTGAGTGTGACATGACAAACTACATATATGTAGCTATTTATCATTTTCATTGTCCTTAGTTTTTACAGCATCTGCTTCTGCTATGCTTTCTACATCTTCTGAAACATACCCACTCCCATACTTTGTCACTCTTTTCTCTACCCTTGTTATCCTTTGTTTAAGTTTCAGCTGAGTGGAGTTATAGTCAGCCAGTAATCTGGCAAACCTAGTCTGCAAACTGTCAAATGCAGTTTCTAATCTTTCCACCTTTTCCTCCACATCCTTTGGGTCTGCTCCTGCTCTTGCTGCATTTTCATCAATTAAACCATCTTTCAGGAGAATTTGTCGTCCTTTTTCTTCTAGTGCTGTTTTTGCATCAGGGTATTCAGTGAGGGATTCCATCAAATCATCTTTAGATAAACAAAAAAGGTCAGAGTAGCCAATGCTCCGGATGTTGGCTGTTCTTCTGTTTCCTGATTTGCTTCCTTTGATATTTAAAATGCTTATTTCTCCAAAATAGCTGCCATCACTGAGGACAACAAACTGGGTCACACCATCATCTGCTACTACAGCAAGTTTCCCCTCTTTAATAATATACATCTCACGCCCAATGTCCCCTTTACGGCAAATATAGTCACCAGGGCTGAAGACTTGAGGTCTTAATTTAAGCACAAGCTCCACAAGTAATCCTGCCTCGCAGTCTTGAAATATTCTGACTTTTTTCAAAGTATCTAAATGAACATTGATTGCTATTTCAGCCTTCAGTTTGTCTGGTAAATTCTTTAGTACCTCTTTCTCATCCACTGTTTTCTTATTTGTCCAAAGGTAGTCAAACCATTTGATGACCCTTCCTTCAAGGTCTTTTGTTACTTTACGGAATTGCATATACTGTTTTATAGAATCAATTTTAGACTGAAAATCTGCCCTAGATGCATTCATGTTGGATATCATGGATCCTACATTACCAACAATTGTAGCAAATATCAGCACACCAATAAGGAAGTCAAACACAACAAAAAGGAACTCTATGTCTTTCACAGGAGGTGGAGTCTCCCCAATAGTAGTAAGTGTTAAGGTTGACCAGTACAGGCTATAAATATATTTTCTTGCAAGACGTCCATATTCAGGGTGTGATATATTTGGGTAGACCCATGTGTCTGTTCCAAACCCAATGGCTTTTGAAATTGCAAAGTAGATACAAGCGTTCCAGTGTATGATGATCAGAATGTATAAAACAAGGTTTCCAATACGAAATATATTTGGATAATTAGTTCTGGTTTCTGTTCTATCAAAGAATTCAAACATCCTGGAAAACCTAAATAAACGGTTAAAGCGCAGCTCTGGATAATTAAGTCCAAGTTTGAAATAAAAGAGGTCAGTTGGAAATAATGACAACATATCAAGCTTAAATTGAAAAGTCTTTGTATAATGTTCTTTAAGCTTCTTGGCATCTTTTACTAACAAACCTTGTTCAAGAAAACCTATAGAAGAAAATAAAATATGAATTATTGTTTTTGCAAAATTATCGTTGTAACGTGTGTTGCTATATCTATTAATTTAAAAAAAAATATATATATATATGCTATAAACCTGCATGTAAGTTCCATCTCAAAAGTTATAGAATTCATCGGTTTATGTGTTCACTTAAACACACAAATGTCTGGAAATTCTGAATGAAAATATACACCCCCTTGGTCTGTAACACAACCAAGACATTTCTTTTTAATGTCTGTATTAAACAGACTAGTATTTTTAACTCCCAGAACATAACTTTTTTGCTGACTTGTATTCTGTATTGATATTTTTGCATGCCTACCAATGTCACCACTGAGGAACTTACTATTTATTGCAGCTGCAGATCAAAACATTGTGCTACTGAATAAGAACCAGCATTGTACATTTCAATTCTGACATTTTTAACATTCCAGTCAATACACACTGCACAGGATCATTACCTTGTTAATATCCACATTACCCAGCAACTACAATGCAGCCAAACAGTAAATGCTCCAAAATATGGGTTTATATTAGTAACACGGCACATATGCAGATAATATGTATGTAAAATGAAAATGGCATTCATGAGGTAAAATATTTAGTGCAAATGCAACTTTAATAACATTACACCTCTTTACTGAACATTTACTGACCCACATACAACAAAGTCAAAAGTATAATTATAAACATTATGGAACAGATTGCAAGTGGGAGCATTATTTATGTGTGTGTGTGTGTGTGTGTGTGTGCATTGGCGCCCTATGCAGTCAAGTAGATGAAAACATGAAAAAACATATTTATGGAATATTCATATTAAATAAAGTGTTATAGTGTGTATTTACTGTAAATATTTATCATTCCAATGTTCTGCACATAAGGGAATATGTTCTAAGTATTTTTAACCCCTTAATGACCACAATGTACCCTGTATGTCACTGGTCGTTAAGGGGTTTTTCAGGACATAATAGCACAAGTCTAGCAAGAACACGCTATTAATGCCCTCCCTCCAGCAGTCTTTGTGGAATAGAGCAGTCTCAACGCTGGTGGCAAGACCGCGCTATAAAACAATCAAGTCCCAAAAAAAGGCCAGCGACATACAGGGTACGTCGCTGGTCCTTAAGGGGTTAAATAGATATTCATATACTGTATATATATGTATATATATATATATATATATATATATATCTTTACCTATATATAATCATCTCTCTCTGGCAGAAGACCAGTGAGTGCTTTGAATCATTTGCTATTTTATATTTCCTGAGAGCACCCTGCCAGTTGATGAGAGGTGGTGAGAGTGCATATAACTTTGAACTGTCTATATATATATATATATATATATATATATATATATATATATATATATATATATAAAACACATCAAACAAAAGCAATCAAAATAGATCAACACAACAAATGCTTCAAGTGGTTTCCCAAGATTCAACTGAAAATGCAACTTTTAATGAATTCTGCAGTCTCAAAATTATTCAACCCCTTCATGGCAAGCATCTTTAGTACTTATTAGTGCACCCTTTTGCTGTTATGACCTACTGCAAATGAGATGCATAGCCAGACACCAGCTTCTGGCAGAGTTCTTGAGGAATCTTAGCCCATTCCTCCTGAGCAATGGCCTTTAGTTCAGTAATATTCTTGGGTTTGTGTGCTGCAACCGCATTCTTCAAATCCCACCAAAGATTTTCTATGGGGTTCAGTCAGGTGACTGTGAAGGCCACTGTAGAATCTTCCAGGACTTCTTCTGCAACCAAGCCTTGGTGGAATTTGAGGTATGCTTGGGATCATTGTTCTGTTGGAAGGTCCAATGACACACAAGCTTTAGCCTTCTCACAGATGGCATGATGTTTTCTACTAGTAATTCCTGATACTTCAATGAATCCATCTTGCCTTCCACACACAGCAGGTCTTTTGCAGTCACTTGAGGGTTTTTCTCAACCTGCTATCTCAGAAATCTGGCTGCAGCAGTTGATAGCTTCCTTTTCTTTCATGTAATTAGCAAGAGTCCATGAGCTAGTGACGTATGGGATATACATTCCTACCAGGAGGGGCAAAGTTTCCCAAACCTCAAAATGCCTATAAATACACCCCTCACCACACCCACAAATCAGTTTTACAAACTTTGCCTCCTATGGAGGTGGTGAAGTAAGTTTGTGCTAGATTTTACGTTGATATGCGCTCCGCAGCAGGTTGGAGCCCGGTTTTCCTCTCAGCGTGCAGTGAATGTCAGAGGGATGTGAGGAGAGTATTGCCTATTTGAATGCAGTGATCTCCTTCTACGGGGTCTATTTCATAGGTTCTCTGTTATCGGTCGTAGAGATTCATCTCTTACCTCCCTTTTCAGATCGACGATATACTCTTATATATACCATTTCCTCTACTGATTCTCGTTTCAGTACTGGTTTGGCTTTCTACTACGTTTAGATGAGTGTCCTGGGGTAAGTAAGTCTTATTTTCTGTGACACTCTAAGCTATGGTTGGGCACTTTTATATAAAGTTCTAAATATATGTATTCAAACATTTATTTGCCTTGACTCAGGATGTTCAACGTTCCTTATTTCAGACAGTCAGTTTCATATTTGGGATAATGCATATGAATAAATAATTTTTTCTTACCTTAAAAATTTGTCTTTTTCCCTGTGGGCTGTTAGGCTCGCGGGGGCTGAAAATGCTTAATTTTATTGCGTCATTCTTGGCGCGGACTTTTTTTGGCGCAAAATTTTTTTCTGTTTCCGGCTTCATACGTGTTGCCGAAAGTTGCGTCATTTTTTACGTTTTTTTGCGCCAAAGGTGTCGGTGTTCCGGATGTGGCGTCATTTTGGCACCAAAAGCATTTAGGCGCCAAATAATGTGGGCGTCTTTTTTGGCGCTAAAAAAAATATGGGCGTCACTTTTGTCTCCACATTATTTAAGTCTCATTATTTTGTGCTTCTGGTTGCTAGAAGCTTGTTCTATGGCTTTTTTTTCCCCATTCCTGAAACTGTCATTTAAGGAATCAATTTTGCTTTATATGTTGTTTTTTCTATTACATATTGCAAGATGTCCCACGTTGAAGCTGAGTCAGAAGATACTTCTGGAAAATCCCTGCCTGGTGCTGGAGCTACCAAAGCTAAGTGTATCTGCTGTAAACTTTTGGTATCTGTTCCTCCAGCTGTTGTTTGTACTGTTTGTCATGACAAACTTGCTAATGCAGATAATATTTCCTTTAGTACTGTTACATTACCTGTTGCTGTTCCGTCAACATCTAATACTCAGAGTGTTCCTGATAACATAAGAGATTTTGTTTCTAAATCCATTAAGAAGGCTATGTCTGTTATTCCTCCTTCTAGTAAACGTAAAAAGTCTTTTAAAACTTCTCATTTTTCAGATGAATTTTTAAATGAACATCATCATTCTGATACTGATATTGGTTCTTCTGATTCAGAGGATTCTGTCTCAGAGGTTGATGCTGATAAATCTTCATATTTATTTAAAATGGAATTTATTCGTTCTTTACTTAAAGAAGTCCTAATTGCATTAGAAATTGAGGATTCTAGTCCTCTTGATACTAAATCTAAACGTTTAGATAAGGTTTTTAAATCTCCTGTAGTTATTCCAGAAGTTTTTCCTGTCCCTGGTGCTATTTCTGAAGTAATTTCCAGGGAATGGAATAATTTGGTTAATTCTTTTACTCCTAAACGTTTTAAGCAATTATATCCTGTGCCATCTGACAGATTAGAATTTTGGGACAAAATCCCTAAGGTTGATGGGGCTGTCTCTACTCTTGCTAAGCGTACTACTATTCCTACGGCAGATGGTACTTCCTTTAAGGATCCTTTAGATGGGAAAATTGAATCCTTTCTAAGAAAAGCTTACTTATGTTCAGGTAATCTTCTTAGACCTGCTATATCTTTAGCGGATGTTGCTGCAGCTTCAACCTTTTGGTTAGAAGCTTTAGCGCAACAAGTAACAGATCATAATTCTCATAGCATTATTATTCTTCTACAACATGCTAATCATTTTATTTGTGATGCCATCTTTGATATCATTAGAGTTGATGTCAGGTATATGTCTCTAGCTATTTTAGCTAGAAGAGCTTTATGGCTTAAAACTTGGAATGCTGATATGTCTTCTAAGTCTACTCTGCTTTCCCTTTCTTTCCAGGGTAATAAATTATTTGGTTCTCAGTTGGATTCTATTATCTCAACTGTTACTGGAGGGAAAAGAACTTTTTTACCACAGGATAAAAAATCTAAAGGTAAATTTAGGTCTAATAATCGTTTTCGTTCCTTTCGTCACAACAAGGAACAAAAGCCTGATCCTTCATCCTCAGGAGCGGTATCAGTTTGGAAACCATCTCCAGTCTGGAATAAATCCAAGCCTTTCAGAAAACCAAAGCCAGCTCCCAAGTCCACATGAAGGTGCGGCCCTCATTCCAGCTCAGCTGGTAGGGGGCAGATTACGTTTTTTCAAAGAAATTTGGTTCAATTCCGTTCACAATCTCTGGATTCAGAACATTGTTTCAAAAGGGTACAGAATTGACTTCAAGATAAGGCCTCCTGCAAAGAGATTTTTTCTTTCCCGCGTCCCAGTAAACCCAGCAAAGGCTCAAGCATTTCTGAAATGTGTTTCAGATCTAGAGTTGGCTGGAGTAATTATACCAGTTCCAGTTCTGGAACAGGGGCTGGGGTTTTATTCAAATCTCTTCATTGTACCAAAGAAGGAGAATTCCTTCAGACCAGTTCTGGATCTAAAAATATTGAATCGTTATGTAAGGATACCAACATTCAAAATGGTAACTGTAAGGACTATCCTGCCTATTGTTCAGCAAGAGGATTATATGTCCACAATAGATTTACAGGATGCCTATCTGCATATTCCGATTCATCCAGATCACTATCAGTTTCTGAGATTCTCTTTCCTAGACAAGCATTACCAGTTTGTGGCTCTACCGTTTGGCCTAGCTACAGCCCCAAGAATTTTTACAAAGGTTCTCGGTGCCCTTCTGTCTGTAATCAGAGAACAGGGTATTGTGGTATTTCCTTATTTGGACGATATCTTGGTACTTGCTCAGTCTTCACATTTAGCAGAATCTCATACAAATCGACTTGTGTTGTTTCTTCAAGATCATGGTTGGAGGATCAATTTACCAAAAAGTTAATTGATTCCTCAGACAAGGGTAACCTTTTTAGGTTTTTAGATAGATTCAGTGTCCATGACTCTGTCTTTGACAGACAAGAGACGTCTAAAGTTGATATCAGCTTGTCGAAACCTTCAGTCACAATCATTCCCTTCGGTAGCTTTATGCATGGAAATTCTAGGTCTTATGACTGCAGCATTGGACGCGATCCCCTTTGCTCGTTTTCACATGCGACCTCTTCAGCTCTGTATGCTGAACCAGTGGTGCAGGGATTACACAAAGATATCTCAATTAATATCTTTAACACCGATTGTACGACACTCTCTGATGTGGTGGACAGATCACCATCGTTTAGTTCAGGGGGCTTCTTTGTTCTTCCGACCTGGACTGTAATTTCAACAGATGCAAGTCTGACAGGTTGGGGAGCTGTTTGGGGGTCTCTGACAGCACAAGGGGTTTGGGAATCTCAGGAGGTGAGATTACCGATCAATATTTTGGAACTCTGTGTAATTTTCAGAGCTCTTCAGTCATGGCCTCTTCTAAAGAGAGAATCGTTCATTTGTTTTCAGACAGACAATGTCACAACTGTGGCATACATCAATCATCAAGGAGGGACCCACAGTCCTCTGGCAATGAAGGAAGTATCTCGAATTCTGGTATGGGCGGAATCCAGCTCCTGTCTAGTTTCTGCGGTTCATATCCCAGGTATAGACAATTGGGAAGCGGATTATCTCAGCCGCCAAACGTTACATCCGGGCGAATGGTCTCTTCACCCAGAGGTATTTCTTCAGATTGTTCAAATGTGGGGACTTCCAGAAATAGATCTGATGGCCTCTCATCTAAACAAGAAACTTCCCAGGTATCTGTCCAGATCCAGGGATCCTCAAGCGGAAGCAGTGGATGCACTGTCACTTCCTTGGAAGTATCATCCTGCCTATATCTTTCCGCCTCTAGTTCTTCTTCCAAGAGTAATCTCCAAGATTCTGAAGGAATGCTCGTTTGTTCTGCTGGTAGCTCCAGCATGGCCTCACAGGTTTTGGTATGCGGATCTTGTCCGGATGGCCTCTTGCCAACCGTGGACTCTTCCGTTAAGACCAGACCTTTTGTT
The DNA here is from genome assembly GCF_027579735.1 of Bombina bombina. Classification (NCBI taxonomy): domain Eukaryota; kingdom Metazoa; phylum Chordata; class Amphibia; order Anura; family Bombinatoridae; genus Bombina; species Bombina bombina. Next base: position 796,162,557 of record NC_069501.1, on the reverse strand, counting down.
GCAAGGTCCTTTTTTCCATCAGGATCTCAAATCCTTAAATTTAAAGGTATGGAGATTGAACGCTTGATTCTTAGTCAAAGAGGTTTCTCTGACTCTGTGATTAATACTATGTTACAGGCTCGTAAATCTGTATCTAGGGAGATATATTATAGAGTCTGGAAGACTTATATTTCTTGGTGTCTTTCTCATCATTTTTCCTGGCATTCTTTTAGAATTCCGAGAATTTTACAATTTCTTCAGGATGGTTTGGATAAAGGTTTGTCTGCAAGTTCCTTGAAAGGACAAATCTCTGCTCTTTCTGTTCTTTTTCACAGAAAGATTGCTAATCTTCCTGATATTCATTGTTTTGTACAAGCTTTGGTTCGTATAAAACCTGTCATTAAGTCATTTTCTCCTCCTTGGAGTTTGAATTTGGTTCTGGGGGCTCTTCAAGCTCCTCCATTTGAACCTATGCATTCGTTGGACATCAAATTACTTTCTTGGAAAGTTTTGTTCCTTTTGGCTATCTCTTCTGCCAGACGAGTTTCTGAATTATCTGCTCTTTCTTGTGAGTCTCCTCTTCTGATTTTTCATCAGGATAAGGCGGTGTTGCGAACTTCTTTTAAATTTTTACCTAAGGTTGTGAATTCTAACAACATTAGTAGAGAAATTGTGGTTCCTTCATTGTACCCTAATCCTAAGAATTCTAAGGAGAGATCATTGCATTCTTTGGATGTTGTTAGAGCTTTGAAATATTATGTTGAAGCTACTAAGAATTTCCGAAAGACTTCTAGTCTATTTGTTATCTTTTCCGGTTCTAGGAAAGGTCAGAAGGCCTCTGCCATTTCTTTGGCATCTTGGTTGAAATCTTTAATTCATCATGCTTATGTCGAGTCGGGTAAAACTCCGCCTCAAAGGATTACAGCTCATTCTACTAGGTCAGTTTCTACTTCCTGGGCATTTAGGAATGAAGCTTCGGTTGATCAGATTTGCAAAGCAGCAACTTGGTCTTCTTTGCATACTTTTACTAAATTCTACCATTTTGATGTGTTTTCTTCTTCTGAAGCTGTTTTTGGTAGAAAAGTACTTCAGGCAGCTGTTTCAGTTTGAATCTTCTGCTTATAATTTAAACTTTATTTTGGGTGTGGATTATTTTTCAGCGGAATTGGCTGTCTTTATTTTATCCCTCCCTCTCTAGTGACTCTTGCGTGGAAAGATCCACATCTTGGGTAGTCTTTATCCCATACGTCACTAGCTCATGGACTCTTGCTAATTACATGAAAGAAAACATAATTTATGTAAGAACTTACCTGATAAATTCATTTCTTTCATATTAGCAAGAGTCCATGAGGCCCACCCTTTTTGTGGTGGTTATGATTTTTTTGTATAAAGCACAATTATTCCAATTCCTTATTTTTTATGCTTTCGCACTTTTTTCTTATCACCCCACTTCTTGGCTATTCGTTAAACTGATTTGTGGGTGTGGTGAGGGGTGTATTTATAGGCATTTTGAGGTTTGGGAAACTTTGCCCCTCCTGGTAGGAATGTATATCCCATACGTCACTAGCTCATGGACTCTTGCTAATATGAAAGAAATGAATTTATCAGGTAAGTTCTTACATAAATTATGTTTTTCTGCCCTGTCCAGCTAGTGTAAATACTGTTCCTTTAACTCTGAACTTGTGAACTATGCTTCCAACTGTGTTTCTAGGAACATTCAGTGCCTTTGTTATCATTTTGTATCCTGTTCCTTGTTTGTGGTGCAACTAATGAAGCCCTTGATTAGTTGCATCAGGTGTGCTTGAGACAACACCAGTTTTGCATATTTGTGCTGTTGTGAGGGATTCTATTCAGGGGGTTGAATAATTTTGAGACTGCAGAATTCATTAAAAGTTGCATTTTCAGTTAAATTTGTTAAAACCACTTGAAGCATTCATTGTGATGAGCTATTTCAATTGCTTTTGTTTGATTTGTTCATTTGTTCATTGCAAACAGCTGAAAGTATGTAAATTAATAAACCTGATTTGCAATAGGGATTAATAAATTTTATTCCAACAGGTATAGATATTTATTGTACTAAAATACAATCAGATTTATGTAGAAATATGTATTTATGAATAAATAGAGCATATTCTGCTAAGATCGGGTTTGCGCGCCAGTAGGGTGTTTTTTCCACTTTTTTTCTCCATTGACTTCTATGGGTGAATAGGTTATCGTGTGCACGATATTGGAAGTTCGGCTTTTTGCACGTATCAGGTAAGCGCAAGAGCGATAACTTTTTCATTTAAACTTTGTGAAAAAACCTACTTCTAACGCAATTAGCATGCGTGTGAAAGTGCTAAATAGTTCTCCACTCGTAATCTGGCCCAAAGACTGGGTTTGCATTGTTGCCAATAATTGGCAGTTGCAAAGTGATAGTAATTTATGCTCTCAAAATCCTGCATCATCTACTGTTTTACAACCAGGTTACATACTTCTGCATTACGTTTTACCTACTAGCAAAAAAATCTTGTTCTGTACATTGAAAATGAGTTTAAAAAAAATGCAGTCTATATAGTAAGAGTTTTTTATAAATGTGGTCTGTAAAGTGATGTCTACAATTTTTAATCCTCGTATCTTAGCAGTTTCACGATTTACAGTATGAGACGTAAAAATCCTATTGAAAAAAAAATGGGAATACTACTTGTGGCCATTTTCTTCTACAAGAAAATTATTTCCCTCCCTGCTCTTCTTGTTCTTCTTGTATTTAGATTAAAAACTCGCCAAATCAGGAAAAGCATTTTTTTTTTCACTGTTGGAAAACATTAGTAGAAAAATACTGATAAAATATAAAAAGTTAAAAAAAATATAACCATTGGCAAACATCCCATCATGTATTATATATAAATGGCATTCAGGTTGTTTAAAACTTCTCAGGGTGCATTTGGTTTGCAAAAGTTAAAATTTACAAGAGAAAAAAGCTAATTTGATTACCGAAGTAAATTGGAAAGTCGTTTTAAATTGTGAAAATCACAATATTTGATAGCTGCTCTGAGGAAATAGGAACCATCTGAAGATAGATAACTAATTCAGATTTGAAAGAGAGTTACATTTAACTTGAGGGCAGTGTCAGGGCAAGGCAAACCAACCTTAGGGCTGATGTGTAGGTGTCACACTGCCACACATTATGTTAAAATATAATTATAAATAGTTTTTGATTTTGTGTTGCACATGACCTTCCCGCAGTAGGCAGGCAGCAATAGTGTTCAGTTGGCCCTTGGGTGCAGATTCCACCTTCTCTTTATAGTGGTAGTGCCGAACGAACATCACTCTCTCCTCCCTACCCTCACTCTCTCCTCCCTACCCTCCCTGTCCGTGTGCAGTGCTAACATGTCACAGAAACATAGATTGTGACTGCAGAACCATAAAAACCATAAGATTAACAACTCTGCCCAAAATTTCTCAAAAGTGTAAACTTATTTAATTCATAGGAAAGCCTTATGTTTATCCCAGGAATTCTTAAAGTCACCACCGTGTTTGATCTTCCCACCTGTAATGGAAGGTTATTCCATGAATCAACAACGCTTTCTGTGAAGAATTGCATCTGTAAATTACTCCTGAACCTACTACCATGGATCTACCAGGGATATAAGCATCATAACAAGATATAAAGTAAGAAGTTGCAGGGGCAATGAATCTAACCAGAGGTCTGGCATAAGTGGGTTTAGGGGGCCATGAGATTGATCAGAGGTTTCATTTGGAACACAGTTTGATTTAGAAATATAATAAAAGTACATGATTACCAATGAATATATTGAACTTACCTGTTCTGAATCTTACCAGTGTGTCCAGAACATATATGAGATCTGCACTATAATCCAAAACCAGCCATAAAATCACCTGAGTTTTCTGAAGTTCATCAAAGCAAGCCCTAAATAAAACAATAAAAAACGTATTTAGTCATTTTTATATACTAAAATAAGTACAAATTACTGCACGCATGCAATCCTATTAACAAAACCTACCTGCACACTAGTAAGCACCAATTGTAAAGCACTGGGATGGAAACTATTGATAACCATCTATAGTAAAAATTACTTGCCGGGTCAATAACAAAAATCTCTTTTTTCTTTCTGCAAATAAAAAAACATTTATGTTACATAAACATATATTCTGCTAATCGGGTGAGGGAACACTGCCGTATTTCATACACTGATCTGAGTATTTACTTATAAACTGCAGAAACACAATAATGCTCCATAGTTCATATCAGGGGTGTCTTCTTTTCTACACAATATAAAAAACATTCTTAAATTAAAGAGACAGTAAAGTCAAAATTTAACTTTTATAATTCAAATTATGCAATTTTAAACAACTTTCCAATTTACTTATATTATGTAATTTGGGGTCAATCACAATCCTTTAGAAAAATGTATCTAATAGGTTTTCAACAGAAAATCACCATTAAAGTTTATAGAGATCTCTTTCATAAGAAAGAGGTGAAGGTCCACAAATCATCACTTGTGGGATTAAAATCCAGTCCTACAGGAGGAGGCAAAACACCCCACACAACAGAGCTTTAATCCCTCCAATTTTCCCATGATTTCTTCTCCAGCAAGGAGGATGGTGAAACTTGAAGTGCTGATTTACACATCAATTGAAAGGGGGTACTGAAACAGAGAGCCAGGAATAGGACAGAGGGGTGTAAAGGAGTACATTGGCAGTAAAAGTAATTATCCTGCTGGAGCTTGTCAATAACCTGCCACAGGTGATACTGGGACTTGTCATGCAATCTCTTCCTGTTGGTGCATCATAGTACTCTTTCCTTAGATCCTGTTTCAGTGCATACTATACAGGATGGGCACTCTCTACTGACAGGTAACTAGGTACTTGCACTCACATAGTCCACAGGCTATTAGCATGAACATGTGCACATGATTCACATAGACTGAGGACATAAATACATCTGATAACACTGCATACAGTTTTAGGTTTTCAATTCTAATTTGTGTTTGCCAGCAAGGAAGTGTTGATTTGACCCACTACTTAGCTTTGACAACTGAGTGCTAGGTCTGTGTCCACTGCTAGACAGGGTCATGCAGTGTTGCATTTGTAGCAGACTACTCTACCTGTTTTATTCCCTTGACAGGTCTATGGACCTGCCTCCTAACAGAAAACTGTACATTCGCTCTGCAATTTCACAACTGATGGCTTTCATGCCTCAACCAGTTAAGCACAAACACATGCAAATGACAGAAAGAATCCTTTGCAGGCCCTGGGTTCATCTGGGACATCCCTAAGGAATCTAGATACAATGTACCTTCCAATCCTCATCCTCAACTAAGGACAATTATTCAGAAACCCAGGACTCCCTTCTGACTAAGTAGAAGAAGATGTGTCCTTTAATTTTAGATTGGAGCACATATAATTTTGCTTTCCTTGCAGATTGAGGACCTGCTCCTGTAGATAAACAATGTGTGAAAAAGATTGATTAGTTCTTTATGGCGGCCCCAAAAAACTATATACCTTACCAGTTCCTGAGGTGGTTTCTGAACAAATTAGCAAGGAATGGATCAAACCAGAAAGTCCCTTTTGTTCCTTTCACCAAATTAAAAAAACATGTTCTGTTTACCCTCTGAAAAATATATGGGAGACTATTCCAAAGATGCACGATGCTATTTTGACTTTGGCTAGGCACACTACCTTTTTTTTAGAGCACAGTACCTCTTTCATAGGGACATGAAACTCAAAAATTTTCTTTCGTGATTCAGGTAGTGGATGATAATGTTCTATTGGCTAGCATTGATGTAGAAAGTTTGTATTCTAACATCATGCATAACTTAGGACTTGAAGCAGTGAAACACTTTCAAAAAACAATAAATCCTAAAGGGAGTTTGAAAGATTATTTTACTATTGATCTACTAAGATTTGTCCTAACTCACAATTATTTCCTTTTTGATAATAAAATATATGTTCAAAAAAGGGGAACAGCGATGGGTACTTGTTGCGCACCCACGTATGCTAACCTTTTTCGTGGTTGGATAGAGCAAATGAGCATACTGAATCAGGATGTTAATCCATATATGAAGTACATGGATTTATATTTACGGTACATTGACAATGTGCTCATATTATGGTCTGGCACAAAGAGTGATTTTCTAAAATTCATGACATGGCTAAATAATAACACTTATGGTATGAAGTATACATACATAATAGATTAATCTATTGATTGTCAAAAATGATGATGGTGTTCTTAACACTAAATTATACAGAAAGACTACATCAACAAATAGTCTGCTTGAATGGAAAAGTTTTCACCCAAAGAACCAAAAACTACAGGGCAATACCTAAGGGCCAGAAGAAATTGCAGCAAATCTTTAATTGAGAAAAAGATTCAGGGAGAGGGGGTACCCTAATCAATGCCTTAAGAAAGCCTACCAAAGGGCAAAAGCCTCAGACTGAAGATCTTTACTAAGAAATACCACAACAAATTGTATTCCTCCACAGGAAAAGAAACAAAGTATATGAGTCATAGGGACTTTTGATGAAAATAATCACAAAATCCTTTAAGAAGCATTGGCATATATTCACAGATGACCATGACTTACTAGAGGTAATAACAAAAAATCCCCTTATAACAAACAGAAGATCACAAAATCTAAAAGATATTTTGACTAATAGTCACTATCTAAGCCAAGAACATGGCTAAGAAAAACTAAAGGTTTCTATAAATGTGGAAGGTGTAAAGCATGCAGAAATACGATTCCAACAAAATGGTTCATAAATCCCAATACAGATAAAAAGTATGAGATAAAAACATTCATGAATTGTAGATCTAGTATGGTTATCTATGTTGCAATGTGCAATTGCAATTTGATCTACGTGGGAGAGACCTCCAGGGAGCTAAGAACCAGGATCTTGGAAGATATTGGGGACATTAAGTGGAACAGATCAGTACCAGAAGCCCAGCATATGAATACATTCCATGCAGATGCTAAATATGACATTAAGTTCTTTGCAATTGAACAACTAAAACTGAAAGGTAGAAGAGGTGACTTTAACAAAATCTTGTTGCAAAAGGAATGTAGATGGATACATGAGTTGCAGTTAGCAGCACCTAAAGGGCTTAACGAAGCTATATCATATAAATGCTTCCTGGGATAATGTAAAAACATTTCTGATCAGTCACAAAATACTGAGGTGCAGAATGACAATCCCCACCTAAAGAGTATTGTATGGCATAAGTATATACCTATAGACACAAATATCAGAAATCACGATGTATCACTTGAAAGACGGGGTTGAAAATGGATTCAAATACTCTTAAGTAGTCATATAACATCAAAGCTCTGAATGTTTTATGGTAGAGCATATTTAAAATGAATACCCGTAGGACATACAATTTGAAGTATTTAATCACTAAATACGAGACAGAGTTGAGAATCGATTAAAGATGACTGTTTCTCTTCTTTCTCTAAACGGCTCTGAGTGATAAAAGCAGTACGTAAGGAAATCTGTTTTTATACATATATATATATATGACATATATAAAAAAAACATACAGTTCTTTACAGGATTTTGACTGTGTTTAAAATTATGTTAACTGTGAGAACGCCTAAAAAGACGTCTGTAGCTTGTAATTATATAAAACAAACATATATAACTTAGAATATCCAGTATGCTTGACTAAACACAAGCATTCTCTGCCGATCTGCACGGATTGAATTTTGACGTCAGACAGTTATACACTGCTGTCAATAGAACTGATTACTATGGCAACATATGCCTATAAAAGAAGCTGGGATGGCTGGGACTGCCCCTAAGCCCTGACGAAGTCATGCACAAGTGACGAAACGCGTCGGTGGACAGGGCTATGAGGGACGCTGATGTTGGATGAGACAATTAATTGAACTCTAAACAAATAGAAGAATTTGATACACTTGTTATAATATTATACGATAGTAGCAATCTATAGCTTGCCAATGTTATGGGGTTAGTTGGAGACTGAATAGCCAGCTAATTAAATTTGATGACATAACGGCTGCTAAGAAATCTTGCTTAAATATACTACATGATATGTGGAAAATTAACAAGTGGTCCGCTTGATATTTTCTAATGAACAATAATGTATAGTATGAATGTGTGTTGATAAGCATTAGGGATACAGTCAGAAATTGCCGACTGTGTTCAATCACAGCGGTACGCAGGAAGGAGGTCGCCTTTGAGCGCATAGACTAATTGTATGTGCTCCACATGTCTATGCCTGCATGCATGTGTATTCCTAAGTACTTTTACTACCACAGTCTCTCATAGCTCACGCAGTCTTTTTTAACCCAGCAGCTGACTCCTAGACTATCATTTAAATAGTGGATGTGAAATACCCCCTATGGGCTAGCAGTTACAGCTGTATTTTTATATGTTTTGTGTATGTTGCATATTTGTGAAATAAAGTGTTTCTTTTTAACCATTAATAATTTGATTCAACTTTCCAATTATTTTTTTTTAAACTTTATTTATATCAGGTTAAAATACACGTCAGGAATAGAATGTGCATTGAATACAGCAAAGAACGTTACATCTTAATATATTGCTGAGGTGATCTCCTGTACTGGCTGTGATAAGACATGGAACATACTTTATATATTACAACTTTATACATAATGTTCTATGTCAGTATTTGGTAGAGAGAACATTAGTGTGGTTTTTACTAACTAAATAAATCTTTAAATCTGCCAGATGCTGCGTTAGCTTAGGGCATATAATATTATATATAAGACAAGTTGGGGTGGAAGGGTATAGTGTAATCAGATTATTGTGAATGGTTTGCTTTTCTATTATATTTATAACCAGACCTTAGCATATATAATCACATTCTCAAAATCGGTGTACACGCATATCTTTCTCAACCCCTATATAAATATTTCAGACCTTTATTGGGTCCTTAATTAAGTCGCTTATAAACTGTACTGGGGAGTATGTGAGGATAAGTTTTGGCATAACAAATAAAAGAAAATTGAAAATTGCGTCTCTAAGATAAAAATGAGATAGAAGTAAGAACAGAGATGCGAATAGCCAGATATATATACTACAGCATTGTATTTGGCAATAACTATAACTATTATGTACAGGTGGAAAAGGTGAGACAGGTCAATAGAAGTTATGTAAGACCTGGGATACGTTTAAAGGGACACTGTAACCAAAATTTTTCTTTCGTGATTCGGATTGAGCATGGAATTTTAAGCAACTTTCTAATTTACACCTATTATCAAATTTTCTTCATTCTCTTGGTATGTTTTTTTGAAATGCAAGAATGTAAGTTTAGATGCCGGCCCATTTTTGGTGAATAACCTGGGTTGTCCTTGCTGATTGGTGGATAAATTCATCCACCAATAAAAAGTGCTGTCCAGAGTACTGAAACCAAAAAAAAAAGCTTAGATGCCTTCTTTTTCAAATAATGATAGCAAGAGAACGAAGAAACATTGATAATAGGAGTAAATAAGAAAGTTGCTTAAAATTGCATGCTCTTTCTGAATTACAAAAGAAAAAATGTGGGTTCAGTGTCCCTTTAATCTGGCCTCTCAGTGGGTGTGTTCAGGTACACTTGTAGGGAGAGTGTGTCATAACCTTGCATTACTTAAAGGGATCTATCTATGGTGTAAGATTATAAGCTAAACTTGTAACCAACAGGTATTATAAGAAGTATACTGAAAGCAGGGGAAGGCTCCTTTTTTCTTTCTTTTCCTTTTTTGTATTAAGTGGAACCATATGGAGACAAGCAGCCAATTATAGTGTCAAATAGTTGATGGCATCTCATCTGTGTGATATATACATTTACCCCCACCCGCCGCCGTGGTCTTTAGCCGCATGTGGGGTGAAGAGAAGTGCGTGTAAATATGTGCGCCATTAGTGTGAGTACTGATGCGATGGCCACCCTGAGAGTTCCAATTAAGGGGAAAATATTCTCCTTTCGCCATTATTCTATATTATGTGTCGGAGACTGTTAGGGGCAGATAGTATAATTAGCATTGCGATATGATTGACCCTCCCTATGCTATAGCATCTACATGGTGTGTGTGACAACTTACCAAGGTTCATATTCAAAAACATAAACATCCATTTAAACAATTAATATAAAACCAAACATAAACCTTTTCATTTGAGTCTTTGATACTGCCTTATCATGCATCTAGCGGCAAAAGTATGTTGCAAGCAAACTATCAGCCTCCAGGGTGATTCCGCAGTTAGGGTTTAGAGCTTTGGCGCCTTTAGAAAGGGTAGTTGGGTTGAGTTGGGCATCTCCCATCAAAAACCTTGAGTGTCTGATAGTTGTGTCATCAGGAAATGTTTTTAGATAACCCTGGAAGAGTTATTTGAATCATTGAGGGCCTCCACGTACTGTATAAAGTGTAGGTTGTTATCTGGACATGTATTGTAGGTTGGCAAGCCCCATGTCTCCAAGCCCGCATCCACCCAGCGGTCCCTCTCTAGCCCCTGCGGTGGCAACAATGACTCTGAGTCCTGTCCACAGACACTGACCTGTCAGTCTGATCCCATGCCGTTAGGGCAGAAAGGGGCACTCTCTTCTCCCCAATGCTGATATTCATAGGTGAAAGACCCAGGCCTCCCATCCGGCAATAATTTGTTGCTGCAGGTTTAATTTTAGATTGGGTGGCAGTGCGTATCCATCTTGGCGGGTCCACTGTTATAGAGAAGTGTGCAGCTTGCTTGTTATGCCCAGACATGTTGCCCGCTGGTATGTAGCCATCACTTTGAGTTGCCAGCATGAATGGAGTTGTAAGATGGTCGATTGGTTGTACAGGCTCTCCGTCCCTTGGCGCAGCAATTTGCCTGTCCTCCCCAGCTCTCAGAACCACATCAGGTCTATGCGCCATGAGGTGCTGCAGTGTTGATTCCGCGGTCTTGGCGGCTCCAACTCTTTCCATGAGAGATTGTAGGTGTTGCTCTGAGGGAGCCTTATCTATCAGTGATTGTAGCATGGCTTCTATCTTGGCTAGTTTAAGATCCACAGCGTTAAAAGATTCATCTACCCACATTATGACGGTTGGTGTCAATGTTGGCTCTTACTGTTTAGTTACACTGCTTACCAGCTTATATCTATTAGATGCTCTAATGTATTGCTGTAGGTATTAAAAGAAATCATATCTGGCTAAACCCCCGGGAGGGGAGATGCTGCCTGTGTGATTGCCGCCGCCACAGGCCTCAATCGTCCTATTCTGTCTCTCCGTGATCATTCATACAGCTTCATAGGTTATAACTTTGATTTTGGGTGGTATAAAACACAAAATGAATTGTGCTGGTGTTAGTAGCTGTATAATTATAGCAATATTCGGCGGAATATTAATTTTTCCCTCGGAGCTCCGGAAGAGTGCAACTACTCAGAGACACTGCTTGGACACCCCCCCCCCCCCCTCACAACTTTCCAATTTTAATTCTATTACCTAATTTGTTTTGGGTTTTTTTGGTATCCATTGTTGAAAAGGATACCTAGATTGGCTGCTGATTGGGGGCTGTACATATATGCCTCATGTTATTGGCTCACCCGGTGTCCAGCTAGCTCCCAGTATTGCATTGCTGCTTCGTCATCAAAGGATACCAAAAGAATTAAGCAAATTAGATAATATAAGTAAATTGGAAAGTTGTTAAAAATTCTATACTCTATCATGAATCTTGAAAGAAAATTTTGAGGTTTCATGTCCCTTTAAGGATCCAATGAACAGAAAATGTTAAGATTTTCTGAAGAGATCCTTTCAGCAGACAGGCTGTTAGTGCAGCCATATCTGCAACTATTGCAGTATGGTGTGACAACGTCTCTGACCATATTTCCCAAGAAAATTTCTTTGATGAAATTCAGAATCACTTGAGAATAGTCAAGACTATGAGCAGTTTAATTTTTTTATGCAGGTGTTGAAAGAACTTGCATTAATGCAATGTGTGCTGCTATGACTGTTCTGGTTAGAAGAGCCTTATGGCTGAAGTCACGGTCTGCTGATATTGTATATAAAAGCAGTCTTCTTTCCCCCATTTCATGGAAAATTCTTGTTTCAACCTGGATTGAATGCTATTATTGCTACAGTCACTGCAGCAAGACATAAAAAAAATAAGCACAGGGTTAAGTCCCTTAAATGATTTCACAATTTCACTCCTTTTGTCATTCCAAGAAGCAAAGATCCTCCTCTGCAGTGTCTCAGAAGTCAGACACCTTCAAGTCCACATGGAAGCTGGGTTCTCACCAATAATTCATTCAACAAGCCTCATTTCTCCTTCTGAATTAAGTAATAATTATCACAGACATTAACCTGCTGGGTTGGGGCACAGTCTGGGGGTCCCAGAAAGTACAGGAAGTTTGGTCTCTTTTGGAGGCAAAGTTACTGATCAACATCTTGTGCAATCTTCAGGGCTCTCCAGAGTTGGTCCCTGTTATGACAACAGTCTTTTCTAAGGTTTCAGTCAGACAATGTCACAGCAGTGGCTTACATCAATCACCAAGGTGGTATGCAAAGTGCCTTAGCAATAGAAGAGGTAGCCAGCATTCTAATTTGGGCAAAACTTTGTCATTGGATGATTTAATCAATTCACATTCTGGGTGTGGATAATTTGGAGGCAGATTTCCTCAGTCGTCAGTACATTCAACCAGGTGAATGGACCTTGAATCAGGAGGTATTTGACAAGAATGTGAATTCTTGGGGAAAGCCAGACATAGACCGTATGGCCTCTCACTTGAATTACAAGCTACTCCATTATTGGGTGAGATTTTGGGATCCACAAGCAATTCTAAAGATACAGTAGTGGTTTCATGGTCATTCAATCTGATTTACGTATTTCCTTCTTTTGTTTTACTAGCTAGGATAACAGGTGTTTTAGATCATGTTAGACACTTTTATTTATGCTAGAGAGATTTCTGCCTTTTCAGTCTTGTATCACAAGAAAATGTAAGACTTCTTGACATTCAAGCCTGTTCAAGCTTTGGTCAGGATAACATTATCAGCCCTGCTTCCCCTTTCATGGAACCTTAACTTGGTTTTGAGGGTTCTTCAGATGCAGCCATTTGAACCTATGCATGGTGTGGACATTCAACTGTTGTTTTGAATGGTTCTCTTTCTTTTTTGCCATTTCCTCAACTAGAATCTGAGCATCTTTCTCTTTCTTGTGATTTTTTTTCATCAGAATAACAAAATTTATGCTTACCTGATAAATTTATTTATTTATTGACACAATGAGTCCATGGATCATCTAATTACTAATGGGAATATCACTCCTGCCCAGCAGGAGGTGGCAAAGAGCACCACAGCAAAGCTGTCAAATATCACCTCCCATCCCTCCCACCCCAGTCATTCGACCGAAGTAAAGGAGAGAAAGGAAGTAATAAGGTGCAGAGGTGTCTAAAGTTTATAATACACTAACCCCTGTCTAAAAATCAGGGCAGGCTGTGGACTTATCGTGTTAAGAAATAAATAAATTTATCAGGTAAGCATAAATTTTGTTTTCTTTCTAATGACACGATGAGTCCATGGATCATCTAATTACTAATGGGAATCAATACCCAAGCTAGAGTACACAGATGATAAGGGAGGGACAAGACAGGGAACCTAAACGGAAGGCACAACTGCTTGAAGAACCTTTCTCCCAAAAGTGGCCTCAGTTGAGGCAAAAGTGTCAAATTTATTGAATTTTGAAAAAGTGTGAAGAGAAGACCAAGTTGTAGGCTTGCAAATCTGTTCCATAGAAGCTTCGTTTTTGAATGCCAATGAGGAAGCAACAGCCCTCGTGGAATGAGCATTAACCTTCTCTGGAGGTTGCTGTCCAGCAGTTTCATAGGCAAAACAAATGATACTCTTCAGCCACAAAGAAAGAGAAGTAGCCGTAGTTTTCTGTCCCTTACTTTCCCAGAGAAAACCACAAACAAGGCAGAAGACTGACAAAAATCCTTAGTCGCCTGTAAATAAAATTTTAGTGCACGTACCACGTCCAGATTGTGCAGAAACCGTTCTTTCTGAGAAGAAGGATTAGGACACAAGGAAGGAACAACAATCTCCTGATTAATTTTCTGGTCAGAAACTACTTTAGGGAGAAACCCTTATTTGGTACATAAGACTACCTTATCCGAATGAAAAATAAGGTAAGGCGAATCACACTGTAATGCCGAGAGCTTTGAAACTCTACGAGCAGATGAAATAGCAACAAGAAACAAAACTTTCCAAGATAACTAAATATCTAAGGAATGCATAGGCTCAAACGGAGCCCCTTGAAGAACCTTAAGAACTAAATTAAGACTCCAGGGAGGAGTAACTGGTTTGAACACAGGCCTGATTCTGACCAAGGCCTGACAAAATGATTGCACATCTGATACGTCCGCCAAACGTTTATGTAACAAAATAGACAAGGCAGATATTTGACCCTTTAGGGAGCTTGCCGATAATCCCTTATCCAAACCTTCTTGGAGAAAAGACAGAACTCTAGGAATCCTAACTCTACTCCAAGAGTAGCCCTTGGATTCACACCAATATAGATATTTACGCCATATCTTGTGGTAAATCCTAGTCACAGGTTTACGAGCCTGAATCTTGGTCTCTATGACCGATTCTGAAAATCCCAGCTTGGATAAGATTAAGCGTTCAATCTCCAAGCAGTCAGCTTCAGAGAAACTAGATTTGGATGAAGGAAGGGCCCTTGAAGTAGAAGGTCCTTCCTCAATGGAAGTTTCCAAGGTGGAAGAGATGACATGTCCACCAGATCTGCATACCAAATCCTGCAAGGCCAAGCCGGTGCAATGAGGATCACTGACGCCCTCTCCTGCTTGATTCGAGCAATGACCCGAGGTAGAAGAGCGAACGGAAGAAATAGGTATGCAAGACTGAAATTCCAAGGTACCGCCAGGGCGTCTATCAGTACAGCCTGAGGGTCCCTTGACCTCGATCCGTACCTCGGAAGCTTGGCATTCTGCTGAGATGCCATGAGATCCAATTCCGGCTGACCCCATTTGAGAATCAGGCGGGAAAACACTTCTGGATGGAGTTCCAGATGTCCACTCCTGGAATGTGGATTGCTGACAGACAGCAATTGTGGGTCTCCGCCCACTGCATTATCTTGGCTACCTCTGTCATGGCCAAGGAACTCCGCGTTCCTCCCTGATGGTTGATGTAAGCCACTGAAGTTATGTTGTCCCACTGGAACCTGATGAACCAGGCCGAGGCTAACTGGGGCCAGGCCAGAAAAGCATTGAAGATTGCTCTCAGCTCCAGAATGTTTATAGGCAGAACAGACTCCAACTGAGTCCATGTTCCCTGAGCCTATAGAGAGCCCCAGACTGCTCCCCATCCCAGAAGACTGGCATCTGTTGTCACAATCACCCAAGAGGGTCTGCGAAAGCAGGTTCCCTGGGAGAGATGATCCTGAGACAACCACCAAAGAAGAGAATCCCTCGTCTCCTGCTCCAGCTGTATTCGCGGAGACAGATCTGCATAATCTCCACTGACTGAGCATGTCTAACGTCTGAGGTGGAAACGGGCGAACGGAATGATGTCCATTGCCGCTACCATCAGACCGATTACCGCCATGCACTGAGCCACTGATGGCCGAGGAGAGTACTGAACCGCTAGGCAAGAACCAAAAATCTTTGATTTCCTGACTTCTGTCAGAAAAATCTTCATTGATAAGGAATCTATTATGGTTCCCAAGAAAATTACTGTCATATTTGGAACTAAGGAACTCTTTTCCAAATTTACCTTCCATCCATCAGATCGCAGGAAAGATAACAACATTTCCGTGTGGGATCTTGCTTATTGAAGGGATGGTGCATGGACCAGAATGTTGTGCAGATAAGGTGCCACTGTAATGCCCCGCTATCGGAGCACCGCCAACAGTGATCCCAGAACCTTTGAGAAAATTCTGGGAGCTTTGGCAAGGCCAAATGGAAGAGCCACGAACTGAAAGTGTTTGTCTAAAAATGCAAATCTTAGAAACTTGTGATGGTCCCTGTGGATGGGAACATGCAAGTACGCGTCCTTTAAATTCACGGTTGTCATAAATTGACCCTCTTGGATCAGAGGAAGAATGGAATGAATAGTTTCCATCTTGAAGGACGGTACTCTGAGAAACTTGTTTAGACTCTTGAGGTCTAAAATTGGTCTGAAAGTTCCCTCTTTTTTGGGAACCACGAACAGATTGGAATAGAACCCCAGACCCCGTTCCTGCATGGGCACAGGAACTATCACTCCCAGGTCAGAGAGGTCCCGTACACAGTGTTAGAACGCCTTTCTTTTTGTCTGGTCTACAGATAGTCTTGAAAGCAGAAACCTGCCCCTGTCAGTAAAGTTTTTGAACTCTAGTTTGTATCCCTGGGACACGATGTCCACCGCCCAGGGATCCTGAACATCTTGAACCCAAGCCTGGGCAAAGAAGGAAAGTCTGCCTCCTACAAGATCCGGTCCCGGATCGAGGGCAGGCCCTTCATGCTGTTTTTTATTCAACAGCAGGCTTCTTGGATTGTTTTCCCTTGTTCCAAGACTGATTGGGTCTCCAGGAAGGTTTGGACTGTTCCGGCTTGGAAGAGGAAGTGGAATGGCCCTTTCCTCCCATAATGAAGGGAAGCATCAGTAATAAAGGAATTGGCCAACTTAAGGGCCTTCAAGGGGAGTGTCTGTCCTAATAGAATCAGACAACGCATCAAACCAGTATGCTGCCACAGTGATGGTAGCAATGCACACTGCAGGTTGCCATTGTAAACCCTGGTGTACATACATCATCTTAAGTAACCCCTCTAAATTGCTCCTTCCACCTTGGGAACTGTTTGCCAAGACTCCTTGATAGAGTCCACTATGGGAAACATTTTCTTAAATATAGGGGATGGAGATTAACTGAGCAATTTTACCCAAACACACCATCCACCACTGCAGATCCAAAGTGAGGCTGTATGACGATGTAGAGCAGTAACAGGACTAGTCCATCCGAACTTAGCTACGGGGGTGCAGGCTGTAAAAATGGCCAGAAGGACCGAAAATGTATCAGCAAAAACAGAGTAACAGCAGCACTAAAAAGGCTTCAGAGAGAAGGGCTGATGCAATAAAAAAAGAAATTTATTGTAACAGTTTAAAAATCAGGTACGTGGCAGGCAAACATCCTGACTAGTTTTGTGCACAAACCACCTATTTAAAGGGACAGCAAAAGACAATCAATTAAATTTTTAAAAACAAAAGTACAATAGTACATTAAAATGAATGAATGGTACATATAAATCATTTACATACCCACAAAGGAAAGAGAAACACTTAATAAAAAGGTAGAATCAATTAATGTGGAGCTATTGCTAACTTATCCATGTTAATCTAAAATAAGTTAAATGTACTTTTATTATGTATTCTGTTATTTTTGAGCAACTCAATCATAGAAACCTTATGAATGAAGAGATAACAAAGCTGTAAAACTAGGTATATTCAAGAAATATTAAAAATAATCTCATCCTTATTCACAATCCCTGCTCATAGATAAAATATATCAAATATCAAAAACCAAATGGTCAATGATATCGATATGAGGTGCACAACTGCTGTTACTCTGTTTTTACTGAGCAATTTTACTCAGGCTTTCCGAGTCAGGGCAGCATAATTACATGGGAAGCGCAGTGAGAATTATGTCCCACAAGTTCCTATTGCTCTAAAGCCACCACTGCTCTACTGAAAAGACTGATATGGACTACGGCTACAGCCCAGGACAAAGCAGCACAATCTTGCACAAATTAAAAAATAATAAAATCTTGCTTGAAGAATCTTTTCTAACACCTAACTTTACCACTTCCTTGCTGTAACGTAGGCAAAGAGGATGACTGGGGTGGGAGGGAGGGGAGGTGATATTTGACAGCTTTGCTGTGTTGCTCTTTGCCGCCTCCTGCTGGGCAGGAGTGATATTCCCATTAGTAATTAGATGATCCGTGGACTCATCGTGTCATTAGAAAGAAAAAGCACTTTTAGGAACAAACTACTCTTTTTTTTTACTAAGGTTGTTTTTTTTCTAAAAACATCAATCAGGAAATTATAGTCCTATCTCTAACACTAAACAGAGATTATATATATATATATATATATATTGAGAAATTCTTATTCCTTGTTTTTTCTTTTTCTCCGGTCCCTGCAAGTGACAGAAAGCTACTGCATTACCCTAGATAACTTGGCGGGAAGTCTCCCCTGAACGAATTACTGCTCATTCTATTAGAGCAGTCACCACATCTTGGGCTTTTAGAAATGAACCTTCATTTGACAGATTTGCACGTCAGCTGCTTGGTTATCTTTCATGCCTTTACCAAATTCTACAATTTTTACATGTTTGCCTCTTCTGAGGCTGCTTTTGGTAGGAAAGTTATGTAGGCCATATGTAATACCTATACCTGCCTTAAATTTTTTTCTTGTCAAATTTCATGGTGGTTTTGTGTAATTCACAGCTTGGGTATAGGATCTCACATGTGATGGCTCTTGGACTCACCATCTTATTAACGAAAACAACATTTTTGCTTACCTGATATATTTCATGATGGTGAGAGAACACATGGCCCGCCCTTTTTTTTCAATAAAAGTTGGCAGCAGTACCAGTTTCCCCTTTTTTTACCTTGCTTTTCCTTCTCTTTTGTTATTTCCTCTTTTTAAATATGCATGATTAAGGAATCATGTGAAAGTGGGAGGGATTAAAGCTCTGTGTTGTAGAGTGATTTGCTTCCTCCTGTAGGACTAAACTTTAATCCCACATGTGATGGCTTTTGGCCTCTTTATAGATAAATCATTTTATTAAGCTTTTTCTCAAGGATTGTGATCGACCTCTTGATAAGTTCTCTTGGTATCCTCTGTTGAAAAGCATACCTAGGTAGGCTCAGAAGCAGCAATGCACTACTGGGAGCTAGCTACGGATTGGTGGCTGCATACGTGTCTCTTATCATTGGCTCATGTTTAGCTAGTTCCCTCAACAAATGATACCAAGAGAATGAAGCAAACTTGATAATAGAAATAAATTGAAAGTTGTTTAAAACTGTATGCACTATCTGAATCATGAAACAAATATTGGGTTTTATGACCCTTTAAGACCAAGAAGCCAGTAAAATGTTATACCATATTTAAAGGACATGAAAGTCATGATTAAACTTTCATTATCCTTATAGAATATGCTATTTATAAAAATAAATCCAATTTACTTATTTTTACAAATGTAATCTAACTCGTCTTCTCCTTGGCTAAAACAAGGCCACTTTTCAAGATGGCAGTCTCAGTGGGACAGTGGGCCAAAGGTTAGAGCTAGGAGTTGTCTCTCTCAAATAATATTTACAGCTTAAATCCTTAAATGTAAAACAGAACTATCAGCCTGATTCCCTAAATTTCACATGATGTGGCCAAACCTGGAGTGCTCAGCTGCCTTCCCTACAAGAGAATCTCTTACGGGAGATATAATATAAAAGATAGCACTTGACACAAATTGTAGAGTAGGTTTAATATATATTTACTTCTAGTTCCGTACATGTCTTTTTCTATCAGTGTATTATGTAAATTGTATATTTTTAGACCAACTTACCAAGCATACATATGGTGAGATAAATCAATGAGAGCTGTAGGTGTAATATATAATATAATGTAATTGTGTCATGCTTTTTATCTGCTTAAACTCTTGGTAAAATGATTATAAAGCATAATTCTTCAAGCAAATGATTTTACCAGGATGCATCTGTGTACTTAAAACAGGCAATTGCATAAAAACTTTTCTTTTTGTACAATATCGGGAAAAAACAAAAAATAAATAAATAACATTAAAAGTAAGAACAATTCCTCTACTCCCAGTAGAAGCAAGCATATTCTTCACTTGCACAGACAAAGAGGGCCAGATTACGAGTGGAGCGATATTTAGCGCTTTCATTAGATTGCTAATCGAGCTAGAAGTAAACTTTTTGCGCGCGTCGGGTTACACTAGTATTACGAGTTGAAAGTAAAAAGTTACCACTCTTGTTCTAATCCGCCGTGAGCAAAAAGCTGTGCACGTTAACCATTTTCCCCATACAAGCCAATGAAGCAAAAAAGTGGGGGAAAAGACCTAACACCCTACTCGCGTGCAAACCCAATCGCATATTCTCAAGTTCCCGACATGAAAATATGAATATTTCACATTCTAATGTTCTTCACATAGCAAATATATATATATATATATATATATATATATATATATATATATATATATATATATATGATGGTATTCTGGTACAATATATATCTATACCTATTTATATATACTGTATATATATGTTTATATATAGGTATAGATATATACAGATATATATATAGGAATATCTATTTATAAGAACATATTCTGCTATGTACAGAACTTTGGAATGTAAAATATTTACAGTAAATACACAGTATAACACTTAAATAAAAATGAATGTTCCATAATTATGATTTTACATGTTTCATCCACCTAACTGAAAGGGCTCCAATGCACTTATATATATATTATATATATATAAAACAAGATAAAAGAGGGCGCTCCAATAGTGAAGTATGTCACAACAGACACCAAACAGAAGCAAAGAGTATACACAATACACAATACTCACAAACATGATGCACTCAGCAGTGCAAATGAAGCAGGCTGATTTCAGGAAGGTTAACAGCAACGCTGAGGTTTCTGAGGTTTATAAAGTCGAACAGAAAGAGGAACCAAATATTCCACCCCCAGAGGATAACCAAACACTCACGGTATAAGATTAAAATTCAATTAATCACCTGATGAAACAGTCATGTACTGAGAAACGCGTTGTGAATAAACTGAATTTTAAACTTATACCGTGAGCGTTTGGTTATCCTCTGGGGGTGGAATATTTGGTTCCTCTTTCTGTTCGACTTTGTGAGCATCAGAAACCTCAGTGGTGCTTTTAACCTTCCTGACGACGGTTCCTGCAGTGGATGCTGTAGCTGGATTGTGAGTCAGCTGGACGACTCTGTTAGTTCAGCCTGCTTCATTTGCACTGCTGAGTGCATCATGTTTGTGAGTATTGTGTATACTCTTTGCTTCTGTTTGGTGTCTGTTGTGACATACTTCACTATTGGAGCGCCCCCATTTATCTCGTTTCTAAAGATCACTCTGCCCACCTGCTGGGGGAAAAAATGCTAACAAGGGCATGTGATCATGTAAATAGCATGATCAAACATTAACATTAGAGGTAAAAAAACTTCTAATGGTAAACTTCTTTCCCGTCCTGGGATGAAAAAGACTTGCATACATGTGAGGATGGTGGTGAAGTTAAGGTGAGGAAGCAATGAGATGATGGTCTAAAATATGGAAGATGTAATTACAAAATGTGGAGATTTCATAAAAAAAGTAAATGGAGTCCCCGCCATGGTTGGCAAGAAAAGTGGTCCCTTGTTGCTATAGGTGGTTAGAAATGTCAGGTTAAATTCTGCTTGTCTTATAAGTTTGTCATTTAGGATACTGAGATCCTCCAAGATAAGCATATACATATTACATAACAGAAAGTATCCAACTGTATCCTCAAATTCTGACCTGTTATGTTCACTTGCTCCTATCTGAACTAACAGATGATTTAATAGTTAAAGAGCATAATGCTAATACAGTAGCTGTCTCCCATCAATTTGCAAAGACTTCTTATTGCTCTACATCACAATTATAACAACTTGTATTACAAAAACACACACAATAGACAAAGAAAGTAAACCATTTTATTCTTCAAATATTTCTCTTTGTGTCAGATGGGATAGCTACATGGTAATTCTATGTTATACTTTCATATTACAAGTATATTGAAATAAGTCACATTCCTATTTACTATTACCAATACAGGAATATACTATATGACAGCAAGTAACTCATTATTAAGGAAACTAGGCTACCACTCACAAATTAAACAAAAGATGATAAATGCTTAAACAATAAATTATATTCTTGTAATAAATGCCGTACTTACTCTTCCTTTTTCTCATCTTTTTTGACATCTTTCTTGTCTTCCTGCTTTTGTTCTTTGTTGTCATTAACGGCATTCTTTTCATTTTTGGTTCTGTTTTGCAGAGCACATTACATTGTACAACGTACAAACATATATTACAAGGGAAGTATATAGGAGGAGCTACTTTTCTAAATTGGAATATTTGGCCATTTGTAAAGAAATCATTCCCAATCTGAACTTCAAGTAATGGCTCTAAATAAGCGATGTATGGCTGATATTATTAAATTAACAATAATAATTATGGCTAGGTGTATTAAATCAATTTGTTTGTAACTGTTTTAATTTATCCAGTTTGTATATATTGGTTTAATGTGCAGCTTTCTTTAAGTACTTTTTATTTTTTATTTAATTTTTTTATGATGAATGACTTCCCCTTCATAATGACCTTAAAGAAAAGGTCTAGTCAAAATTAAACTTTCATGATTCAGATAGAGCATGCAATTTTAAGCAACTTTCTAATTTACTCCTATTATCAATTTTTCTTCATTCTCTTGGTATCTTTATTTGAAAAAGCAAGAATGTAACCTTAGGAGTAGGCCCATATTAGTAGGCCCATATTTGGTTCAGTACCTGGGTAGCACTTTCTGATTGGTGTCTAAATGTAGCCACTAATCAGCAAGCGCTACCCAGGTGCTGAACCAAAAATGGGCCGGCTTCTAAGCTTACATTTAAATAAAGATACAAAGAAAAGGAAGAAAATGTGATAATTGTAGTAAATTAGAAAGTTGCTTAAAATTGCACGCTCTATCTGAATCATGAAAGTTTAATATTGACTAGACTATCCCTTTAACTCTAAAATTCTAAAATGACAGTAGGACCAGAATGTAGGTTTACAGAGGGAATACACATGATTCACATAATACAAACTTGACTTGAAGCTATATAAAACTGCAGGGATCTAATACAGTGTATTAAACATTGGGATTAGTATACTGGGTAAGTAAAGGGTTTGTTGCAGGAACTATAAATAATGAACTTACTCCTCTGTGTTGTTGCTGTTGTTGACATTGTAACTGGCAAGAACCCATACACTGATGAGGTAAACAAGAATAACGCAGTTCATTGAAAAAAAAATAAATACAATGAAAAGATGCTGATGATTACCGAACTTAAACAACTTATGAGACCAGAAGCAGCACATACTAAGTCTAATAAATTCAATGAAAATATAAAGAACATCCAGACAAGTACAACAAATGAACCGCACATCTTGTGTTTTCATTCAGGTTTTTGATTTTCTTTTGTTCATGAACACAAATGTCTAAAACAAACAATTACATTACACAATAGCTCTTTATTGAACCTGTTACTACAATATACGCTTAATGTATCAAAACACAATATTTACACAATACAAAGAAGCACAATTCTGCTTAAGTGGCGTATAATGTGAAATGTGTCCAATAAATAATTGTATTGCAGTGACATTCTCCCTAGTCTAGTAGTATAATAGTGCTTCTATGTACTTGTATTACCTCAGAATGTGCTGCACCCCTCGTTACAAATATAGCACTTTAGGTGTAAAACAATGGAATTCTGTAGAATGACAAGTAGCATGTTTACCATTCTGTACACAATGAAACGTGTCAGCATGTAATTAGTGCATAGAATCATGTACAGGGCAATATACAGTGAAGGTAGAGGAGATTGTTATGCTATTCATATATACTATACACAGACTGGTTTATGCTATTCATATATACTATACACAGACTGTTTATGCTATTCATATATACTATACACAGACTGGTTTATGCTATTCATATATACTATACACAGACTGGTTTATGCTATTCATATATACTATACACAGACTGGTTTATGCTATTCATACAGGGAGTGCAGAATTATTAGGCAAGTTGTATTTTTGAGGATTAATTTTATTATTGAACAACAACCATGTTCTCAATGAACCCAAAAAACTCATTAATATCAAAGCTGAATATTTTTGGAAGTAGTTTTTAGTTTGTTTTTAGTTATAGCTATTTTAGGGGGATATCTGTGTGTGCAGGTGACTATTACTGTGCATAATTATTAGGCAACTTAACAAAAAACAAATATATACCCATTTCAATTATTTATTTTTACCAGTGAAACCAATATAACATCTCAACATTCACAAATATACATTTCTGACATTCAAAAACAAAACAAAAACAAATCAGTGACTAATATAGCCACCTTTCTTTGCAAGGACACTCAAAAGCCTGCCATCCATGGATTCTGTCAGTGTTTTGATCTGTTCACCATCAACATTGCGTGCAGCAGCAACCACAGCCTCCCAGACACTGTTCAGAGAGGTGTACTGTTTTCCCTCCTTGTAAATCTCACATTTGATGATGGACCACAGGTTCTCAATGGGGTTCAGATCAGGTGAACAAGGAGGCCATGTCATTAGATTTTCTTCTTTTATACCCTTTCTTGCCAGCCACGCTGTGGAGTACTTGGACGCGTGTGATGGAGCATTGTCCTGCATGAAAATCATGTTTTTCTTGAAGGATGCAGACTTCTTCCTGTACCACTGCTTGAAGAAGGTGTCTTCCAGAAACTGGCAGTAGGACTGGGAGTTGAGCTCCATCCTCAACCCGAAAAGGCCCCACAAGCTCATCTTTGATGATACCAGCCCAAACCAGTACTCCACCTCCACTTTGCTGGCGTCTGAGTCGGACTGGAGCTCTCTGCCCTTTACCAATCCAGCCACGGGCCCATCCATCTGGCCCATCAAGACTCACTCTCATTTCATCAGTCCATAAAACCTTAGAAAAATCAGTCTTGAGATATTTCTTGGCCCAGTCTTGACGTTTCAGCTTGTGTGTCTTGTTCAGTGGTGGTCGTCTTTCAGCCTTTCTTACCTTGGCCATGTCTCTGAGTATTGCACACCTTGTGCTTTTGGGCACTCCAGTGATGTTGCAGCTCTGAAATATGGCCAAACTGGTGGCAAGTGGCATCTTGGCAGCTGCACGCTTGACTTTTCTCAGTTCATGGGCAGTTATTTTGCGCCTTGGTTTTTCCACACGCTTCTTGCGACCCTGTTGACTATTTTGAATGAAACGCTTGATTGTTCGATGATCACGCTTCAGAAGCTTTGCAATTTTAAGAGTGCTGCATCCCTCTGCAAGATATCTCACTATTTTTGACTTTTCTGAGCCTGTCAAGTCCTTCTTTTGACCCATTTTGCCAAAGGAAAGGAAGTTGCCTAATAATTATGCACACCTGATATAGGGTGTTGATGTCATTAGACCACACCCCTTCTCATTACAGAGATGCACATCACCTAATATGCTTAATTGGTAGTAGGCTTTCGAGCCTATACAGCTTGGAGTAAGACAACATGCATAAAGAGGATGATGTGGTCAAAATACTCATTTGCCTAATAATTCTGCACTCCCTGTATATACTATACACAGACTGGTTTATGCTATTCATATATACTATACACAGACTGGTGCAAGGAAGACTTTGTCACTGAATTAAAATAAAAAGTGTCATTTTAATATGTGTAAAGACATTTTAGCCACCTTTGTACTTATTTAAGTTGATACTATGGGGCCGATTTATCAAGCTCCGTATGGAGCTTGATACCTCTTGTTTCCGGCGAGTCTTCAGGCTCGCCGGAAACAGAAGTTATGAAGCAGAGGTCTTAAGACTGCTGCTCCTTAACTTATCCGCCTGCGTTGAGGCCGCGGACAGAAATCAACCCGATCGACTACAATCGAGTTGATTGACACCCCCTGCTAGCGCGAATCTGCAGGGGGCAGCATTGCACCATCAGTTCATAAGTACTGCGGGTGCAATGATTAATGCCGAAAGGATATGCTGTCGGCATTTATCAATGTGCAGTGGACATGATACGCTACATCCTATCATGTCCGCTCGCACTTACATAAATAGGCCCCTATATTTGATATTGTTGAATGTATGAGAAATTACTGCAGAGTTTTAAGCCTACACCTACCAAGCTTGAATTATTGTATTGCTCTTTATTGAGAGGAAAGTGACAATATCCTATTATCTCTCTTGAGCTTTGATAGACAATTATAGATATTCAT
Organism: Bombina bombina; assembly: GCF_027579735.1. Lineage (NCBI taxonomy): Eukaryota > Metazoa > Chordata > Amphibia > Anura > Bombinatoridae > Bombina > Bombina bombina. Next base: position 796,136,541 of record NC_069501.1, on the reverse strand, counting down.
AGGGATCTTTTGAAGTCAGGACAGCTGGGGCAATTTACTTGATCACTGCACTTGATTTATAATAGAAATAGTGGTGTCTATTGGTATTGAGATGAGATTGTTATATGTTTATAGTTGTATTTTATGCATACATACATACATATATATATATATATACACACTGTATAAATATATATTTAAGTTTTATCGAAGATCTACTCTGAGAACACTGGATGAACAATAGATTCACACACAAGTGAGTGCTTTTTTTAGATGCCTCTCTTTGTTTTGTTTTTGTAATATACTATATATAATGTGGCGTTCAGCACACTTAAAAGAAGTGAAGAAATACAATATATTTGTATAGTGAATACTATATATTTCTGGGTGGATATATATTGTTACTATTATTGTTATTTCACTGTTCTCCTTTCTATTCCTTTTGTATTTTCAGAATTTAAGATTGAACAATTAAGAAAAGAATGAGTCCAGTACATTTTAAGGCCCAGATTTTACAAAGAAGATGTATGCCCCTGTCCACTTGGCATCCCATCTGCCCGCATATATCATTGCACACTACCGCTTTCCAATCATGCGAGAGCAGGGGCTGTCAATCTCCCCGGTCATAAAAGTACATAACATTTGGCGTAGGTACATAAGTAAGTAACATTTGGAATAATGGGTTAAGAAGCAGTGGTCTGATGACTGCTGCTTCTTAACTCTCAGCACTCTTGTGTGAGTATACAGCCAAAGGAGCTCCGAAGCTGCCATTGCAGCTTTATAAATGGAGCCTTAAGTCTGCAACCACTGAGGTGGTGGAAGCAAAGTTCTAATGCCCGCTGCTTCCTAACTTGCAGTTGCAGGTTCACCACACCAGAAGGAACCTTTTAAATAAAATGTACACATTTCTTACACTAAAATAGACCAAGTCAGCATGAACGCCCCAGACCCATTATACTGGGAGGCCTTATACAGCCTAATAAATGCTTACATTAAATTCTCTATTCATTTGTGACTAGCCATTTATTTGTCCAGTCTAATCAGCTTATAATTGTATCAGAAGCATTTGTACAGTTTTACATCTGACTCAAAAGATAAAGTGCTTCAAATAAAATTATTAAGCAGCATAAAAACACAATATCAAGGAAATTAATATTGCAAAGGGCAAACTTTAGGAAAATAATGTACTTTAACCTAACTAGAAATTATTTTACAATTAACAAGGAACACTATAAAACACTTAAAGGGACAGTCTACACCCCTATTAAGCGTCGCTTATATTTTCTATCTACTGCCGATAGTTCAAACTCACCCCACGTCAGTGACCATAGTGATTCACCACCAACTTGATCGCGCTTTCGTCGTTTCGCGCATGCGCACACGCTGTGGAACTAAAAAACCGGAACGATTGATCAATTACAAGGACGCGTCTAGCGTCGGAACCAAAAAACTATAAGGGGAATAGAAAACGTGAAGCGCAGACGGACTTTTGCTTTCACGTCACTTCTGTATATTCGGGCATGCGTATTAACACGCATGTGACGTATGTGAATGACCGTGCACGAGCATGGATTACATAGAGAAGGTCCGAAAAATTTAGAAGGAGAAGTGGATGGGCGGAGTTTGGCGGCCATTTATAACGGCTGAAAATAAACTTTTAGTTTCAGAGATGTCGGTTTTACAATCAACAGATAAAGATTAGAGCGGGTGAGTTAGCACTATCATCGATAAATAAACAGTATAAGCGACGCTTAATAGGGGTGTAGACTGTCCCTTTAAAGAAAGATTTTTAAGATCAAATTGTTTTTCCATAACATGTTTTCTATAATGTTTAATAATACATAGGAAAGAAAAACTTTCATGATACGCAAGATTTATTTTGCCTGCTTTTTCTGTAATTACACTGTTGTTAAAAATAACAATTTTAGATTATTTTAAAATGTATTTTGTTGTATATCTCTTTCAATTCATTGTTTAATTGTTGATATAGCCCTTGATCGGAAGTGTATTACAAAAATATTAGTCTAGGGCATGATCTGCATGTCGGATAGCACGGGTTCACTAAGTCCCTCACATTATAGACTTCTGTGGGGGTGCACTGTAAAATTCATGTTGGAGATCACCTGAGAGCTAAACAGATGGTGCGCAAGTTCTTCATGTAATTCTGTGTTATAATATTAATAATAGTGGTTTACTTCATGTCTTGCTAATTTTTACTGGGGTATTTTGAAATACCCTTATGTGCAACACTTAACTTACCACTAGTAATACGAGCGTAATGCCCGCTAATAGTGCTAACTGCACTATCCATTAATAGTATATGGTGCGCTAAAAATGTTTCAGCCAATTTAAGATTTTCAGGTTAAACTTTGTAACCATCCACTTGTAATACGAGATAACGCGTTAATCTTAGCAGGAGAACAAGCTCAAGATGACACACCCAACGCTATATATTTCACTCTTGTAATCTAGTCCATAATCTGTACATAAATACAATGACTTTAACATCCCTGTACAACATAATTGAGCTATATTTTTTCTTTCATGATTCAGAAAGAATTCTATTATCATTTTTTTTTGTTCTCTTAGTATCTTTATTTGAAAAAGCAGGAATGTAAGCTTAGGAGCCAGCCCATTTTTTGTTCAGCACCCTGGGTAGCACTTGCTGATTGGTGGCTACTTTTAGCTACCAATCAGCAAGCGCTACCTAGGTGCTGAGCCAAACATGGTCCGGCTCCTAAGCTTACATTCCTGCTTTACAAATAAAGATACCATAAAGATGATGATAATAGAGGAGTACATTAGAACGTTGCTTCAAATTGTATGCTCTATTTGAATCATGAAAGAAAAAAAATTGGGTTTCATATCCCTTTAATTCCAGCATTTTGGCCACTAGGTATCAGACTATTAATATTATACCTTTTTAAGGTGTGTTTAATTACATCATAATGAACCACCCACTGATTCTCTTTACACTTTCATTGCATATATATGTGATGACTATGGTGTCATTTTTCAACTTTTTTTAGTGCATCCAAAAAATGTTCACCATTTTAAATACAAGCAATGCCCAAACAAATGCCCTTTTCAGGGCAATGGGTAGTTTAGGTTTTTTTAGTGTTAGGTTCTTTTATTTTGGGGGTTTAGTGGGTGGGGGGGGGGGGTTTACTGTTAGGGGGGACTTTGTGTATTTTGACTGTAAAAGAACTGTTTATCTTGGGGCAATGCCCTGCAAAAGCCCTTTTAAGGACTACTGGTAGTTTATTCTTAGATTAGGGGATGTTTTTATTTTTTTTTGGGGGGGGGCTTTTTATTTTCATAGGGATTATGTATAATTTTTTCAAATTTGATCATTTTGTTTTTTATTTTCTGTAATCTTAGATTTTTTATTTTCTGTAATTGTAGCTTAAAGGGACAGTCTACACCAGAATTTAAATTTTGACCAGACTGTCCGTTTAATTTATACTTAGTTTTTTTTTTTTTTTTTTGACCAGACTGTCCATTTAATTTATACTTCGTTTTTTTTTATTTTTAAAGCAGTGTTAGTTTTTTTTATTTTAATAGTAACTTTAGTATTTTGTAATTTAGGTAATTTGGGTTCATTTAGGGGGTGTTAGGTTAGGAGGCTTAGTAATTTAATTATCTATTTGCATTGTGGGCTTTGGTGGTTTAGGGGGTTAATACTTTAATAGGTAGTTCGTGTTGTGGGTTAATGGCAGATTAGGGGTAATAGTTTTAATAGGTAGTTTGCGATGTTGGGGTTGGTGGATTTAGAGGTTAATACTTTAGTTATTACTTGCGGTGTGGGTTTGATGGCAGATATAGGGGTTAATAGTTTAATTAGGCATATTGCGTTGTGGGGGTTGTCGGTTTAGGGGTTAATACTTTTATTAGTTCCGATTTGGGTTTGATGGTGGATATAGGGGTTAATATACTTTATTAGTTATTGCAGTGGGGGATTGCAGTTTACAGGTAGATAGATATTGCGCATGTGTTAGGTGTGAGTTTATTTTTGCAAGGCTTGCTGCGGCTGTCTTATGTGGCAAGGTGAAAATGGAGTAAGATTTCTCCATTTTCGCCACGTAAGTCCTTGCACTGAATATTGGATACCAATTTACGACGCGGTCCCATGTTAGGGCCTAAGGTTTCTGGATTTATGGTGCTATTTCAGAAAACATTTGGTGAGCCCTTCCATTCTTCAATGCAATTTATTTATTGATCCATGTACATTTTTTCTATAAACATTTCTTCTGCGTTTCCAGTGTGGGATTCCTATATGAAAATACCATACATTTTATTTTATTTTGTAAATGTTCCTGTTCTTTCATGGGTAAAATATTTAAGCTGGTGCTCTGACAAAATACCGACGGACATTTGCCCCACAGCATTCTATCCGACGGACATTTGGCAGATGGACAGAATGGTGAAGCATGTTCCGAGTTCAGCTGAGGGCAGATACGCTCCAGAGTGCTCTGTTCTAATCAGAGCCTCGGGCGCCGCAACCACCTCTGGGAACCTAGCCATGGGTCCCAGCCTGCACGTCTTGTAATTCTCTTTCTGGGAAATTATCTATCTATCAAATCTTACTATCTATTGAATTTATCTATCTATTGCATTTATCTATCTATCTATCAAATCTATTTATCTATCTAATCTATCTATAAAATCTATCTATCTATCTATCTATCTTGTGGCCGGACTGTTATCTGACAGCCACTTGTGTGTCGGACTATTATTCGTAGGCCAAATGTCCATCGGCTAACAGTGGCCACAATTTAAGCTGACTTCCCAGATCATGTCTTTTTTTTAGGTTTAAAACAATCATATTAGGTTATATTAAATGTTAAATTTACTTCAAAACTTCTAAAAATATTTGATCTCCAATTAGAAAACAAATCTGTGCAGTGATTTTAAGTGCATTAAAAGTACATTAAACACTAATGCTAGATCGGATAATGTAATACATCAGAGATTATCTTGAGAACAATATGCAGCTTTATTATGAAATTATATTAACACTTTAATATTAAAAAAGTGTAACGTTTTAGTGCCTAATAAGCAATGGACACTGGCATGTTGTAACCTAGGTTAGAGTGTGACTGAATATATAAGTGTTAATTCTGCACTTTTCAGAATTAAATTATCCAAAATAAATTATTAAAGTATATTGTTTATTTATTTTTAACTAAATGTAATTACATTTTCATTTTTAAATATTTTACAGTTGTCCCATTTGTAACCCGAGGAGCAAACCAAAAAAACAACAACATCTAATGCAACTTCTTGACAAAGCTACATAGGCTCCTACATTTTCAGAACATTTCAATATTTCAAACAAATATTAATTAATACAGACATTTTATAAACTTGTAATCAAATACAACAAATCTTAAACTTTCAGTTTCACCTACTGAGCTTTTGAGATGTTTGGACATTTAGGGAATTTCAGTATGCATCTATATATATAACAATTTAATAAGACTCATCATCATAAATAATAATGTTGGATGGCACTGCTCTTTTTGTCTTTGTATTAAACAATACACAATCAAAACACACATTTTTCTGCTCATTATGGTTTCTCTTGACCTTGTACCTATTTTCCAAATCACCAAACACTTACATTACAGCATGCCAATCCTTCATAAATGCCTCTACCAGACTGACCCACCTCACTGATCTTTGCTACCCATTTATACAGAATTAAAAAGTTTGACATTAACCTACTAAACCTTAACTCAGCCCCAACATTGCCAATCTTTGCCTCTATATACAACAAAACAAAAGGGGATTTAAAAACCCTATGCGTATAAGAATACCAAAACTGTCTTTTCATAATTCAACATAACATGCATTACATATAACTCAAAATGAGACCTACTGTCTATGTTGATCCATGCCTCTTAACATTACAAAGTACAATTAATGGCATATGTCTATGTAGGTGTTAAGCCTGTAAAAAGGCAGATGTAATGACAATCACATGAACTATTATAAAACATGGATTAATTAATAGCCACTGAGTTTGTTGATTGAAGGAAAAACTAATATGTGTAGACCAATAAATAATTAGAAAGAAATGTGAAGAAAACGGAGACAGACTGAGAAAGAATGTGCAGGAATATATCAACATTGTTTGGAAGAAAGACACAGAGAGCCTGATGATCAAAAACTCATTGTTATGGAGAGAAATAACACAAAATCTTTGGGGTCTTTCTTTGAGTATTATATTATAATGTAGGGATCTCTCCTTCACAACCAGAACCCTGCATAACAAGGTAAAAAGTTCTCAGTCTAAGATTTGTGTTTATAAAATAGTTTGAGAGACCTTACAGTACAGCCAAGACTTCTTAGATAATCTCACCAGAGCGGGAAGCTTTAGAGCATCGGGTTCAGAGAAAGAAAGAGAGACAGAGATTGTGAGGGGAAGCAAAAAATGATGGGGAGAGAGAAGAAAGGCAAGGAAGAAAAAAGAAGCAAACACTAATCATTATGATGCCCATATGTGCTGGTGAATGATAAAGGAAGCTTTGTCTTTTCAGCTTTCTTGTTTTCATTATATCCATGCAACATTTTCTTTACAAAGCTAGGAATTTAGCTGGTTTTATTTAACTTTTGTATCATCTGTGGCTTCAAATTGCTAAAACTCACCTGGTTGTTTTTTGTAGCTTATCTTGATTTTCTTGAACTGATTGAGTGTTGCTGTTTCTACTGGTCACCTCCTTAAGCTCCGGACCCCTAAAACGTTCCAGAAAAGAGTCAGGCCGTTGGTCTTCCCGATTAAGATGTCTCATGGCCCAGTTTCGCAATGTTATTATTAATCTTGACAATCTATAGGCAGTAAAATTAAGAGTATAGTTCACATTTCAGGTCTGTTTTAAAATCCGTGCAAACATTTTCATTAAGCATATTAGGCAACCACCTAGGGGTATTTTTACATAGAGGAGCACCTGACTAACTATGCAAGTAACTTACAAGTGTAATGCTTTCACTGTTGACTTACATCTGACCTCCTGCATGCAAAATTGTTGAACTTGAAGGTTGCATTAGGGAGTTTTTAGACGCTTTAAAGCAATAAAATGTTAGTAATTAAAACATGCTAGTATTAATATCACTGGAAGCAATGGACTGAGTAAAGAGGAAGGTGCTTTAATGATTTAGAGCACAACAGATGTAAACAAGGCACTGCTTACACATATATATGGGCTCTTTTTATTTAAAAAACGTTGCCAATATGAGGTATTTTATACCCTGATAGATATTTATTTTAGTAACACATTGGGGTTGAGTCCAATCTTTCTGATATCTGCTCCTGATAATGAGGTTACGGTTTTAGGCGATATGGGAAGTGTGTGTTTCCGAGTGATCAGAATCCAGAATGGACTTGGCCTCTAAAAGCCCACAGCTGCACTAGAAGAGATCCCCAAAAAAGTGTTTTTGGTTGTTATGTACTTAACCGGATTAAACTGGGAATCCCACTGAAACTGACATATACAATGGCTGTTTCACACCTTGTAAGGTTACATTATGTTTGACATTTGTATTTGGGCATGATGGGTTACTGGGCATGCTTGCTCAATGCTTATATTGACACTTAGAAAACTTTAAAATATTTGTCTTCCATGTATTTCCAATAATTTCTGGTTTGGTGAGATTTACATCAGAAATCAAGAACTGCAAAATTAGTTTCTATTAGAAGAAAGTGACAGCAACCGTTATCAATGGGATTTTAACATTTCTCACATTGGGTTTTCTTTTTGTCGCATTTCAAACAAGACAGAACAGCAAAATGTGAAATCCCATTCATGAAGACAAGATTGTCAGTTTAAATCCCATTTATGAAGATAACAGTACTGTAACTGATATTTAAAGAAACAAAATTGGGAATTAGAAACAAATAATTACTGTATATATATATATATATATATATATATATACATATATATATATATATATATACACAGTATGTGTTAAATACAGATTTTTTTCAGCGAGCTGATAACAAGTTCTTGGCTCAAAAATTGTCATTTTTTGCAGAAAACTAACTGAAAACAAATCAGCCGATAGATTGCAATCAACCCCATTATTTGAGTTTATTCATTTATAACATGTGAATACATTAATAATACCTGGAAATATTGCTTCCTCTCTACAGAATGCTAAGTGCAATAATTTGATTATATGAAATGTTATTGTTATTTAGATGTTGATGTCTGTGAAAACATAATTCATGTATAAATTTTCAGCTTAGGTGATTCAATCTATCAGTGTAACATCAGTGAACTATTATACTTACCCCTTTAAAAGTATAAGTTACCTTTTCTAAGTAGTAATTATTTTAATTTAATGCAAAAAAAGCTTGTGAGCATTTGTAGCTTTGTGTGTTTATGAGAGTGGCTTATGGGACTTCGGAAGCTTTGCTAACACAATGTTCTGAAGACGTCCTAGGCCTCCCAAGTGGGAGGAGCAAAAAGCATTATCTCGGCATTGTGGATGTGATGTGAACAAGCATCAATGTTTTCCTGCAACAATGTCACTATTTGTCCTAAGGGTTGTGTTGTTGTTACCTTTGCCATTTAGGGGAGAAGTGAGCAGAGCACTGAGAATGTCCTGTGGCACCTCAGATACAACCTGTGGTTAAGTGAGAATAACTTTGGGGTCTAGATCTATTCCCACAGGTTTGGTAAGTTCTGATTGGGTCACCCATGCCTTACCTCTGTATCCTGAATTAAACTACTCCTGCAGTGAGATATAACTAAAGCACAGGATTTAGTTTGTGTGTGAGATAATATCCATAATATGACTGTGCTGTGGAATTTAAATTGGAATATTGGAGAACACATGTAGCAAGGAATACACACTTTTAGGGAAGTTGAGGATCTAATTTACCTAAGTAAAAATACATGATCTCTCCATGCACTCCACAATAAGCTGCTGCACATTCACACCACCAGGCAAATGCACCTCAGCACAGAGATAAAAGCATTGTTTTGTGAGTGTTAGCAACAGTAAATGTGTTAAATTGCTTCTCTTATGTGAATATTATTAAAAGTTATAGTACAATGGAAAGCAAATACAATGTGATATTGGTGTGGTGGGCAGCAGGAAACCTAAACAATCACTGCTTACATATAATGGGGGGTAGTGATCAACGTGTCTATTTTACCTGTCTTCGCCGGCCCAATACGCCCGCCTAAGCTCGCCTCACATCGCCGCCGCGGACCTGCAAAAATATGCCTAAGTTATCAAAAAAGCTGTCAAAAAGCCGCGCACCAAGTACGGGGCGATGAGCAGCGGACTGTGAGAGTTATCACTCATCCGATCTCGCTGCTCTTCGGCTTTTTTACAGCTTTCTTGCTAGCCTATCACTAAGCACCCACACTAAACTACACTGTTCTACCCCCTATACCGGAGCCCCCCGCAACTAAAAAAAGTTACTAACCCCTAAACCGCCACTCCTAGACCCCGCCGCAACTCTTATAAATGTATTAACCCCTAAACCGCCACTCCTAGACCCCGCCACAACTCTTATAAATGTATTAACCCCTAAACCGCCACTCCTAGACCCCGCCGCAACTCTTATAAATGTATTAACCCCTAAACCGCCGCTCCTAGACCCCGCCGCAACTCTTATAAATGTATTAACCCCTAAACCGCCGCTCCTAGACCCCGCCGCAACTTTTATAAATGTATTAACCCCTAAACCGCCGCTCCCCGACACAGCTGCCACCTACATTATACCTAGTAACCCCTATCCTGCCCCCCCTATACGGTCGCCCTCTATAATAAAGTTATTAACCCCTATCCTGCTGATCCCGCACCTCGCCGCAACTAAATAAATAGTTTAACCCCTAAACTGCCGCTCCCTGACCCCGCCGCAACCTATATTAAATTTATTAACCCCTATCCTGCCCCCCCTACACCGTCGCCACCTATAATAAATTTTATTAACCCCTATCCTGCCCCCCACTACACCGCCGCCACTGTAATAAAATTATTAACCCCTAAACCTAAGTCTAACACTAACCCTAACACCCCCCTAACTTAAATATTAATTAAATAAATCTAAATAATATTTCTATTATGAACTAAATTAATCATATTTAAAGCTAAATACTTACCTTTAAAATAAACCCTAATATAGCTACAATATAAATAATAATTATATTGTAGCTATCTTAGGATTTATTTTTATTTTACAGGCATCTTTCAATTTATTTTAACTAGGTACAATAGCTATTAAATAGTTATTAACTATTTAATAGCTTACCTAGCTAAAATAAAGAGAAATTAACCTGTAAAATAAAAACTAACCTAAGTTACAATTACACCTAACACTACACTATACTTAAATAAATTATTTCTATTTAAAACTACATACTAACCTGTAAAATAAATCCTAACCTAAGTTACAATTACACCTAACACTACACTATCATTAAATAAATTATTCCTATTTAAAACTAAATACTTACCTGTAAAATAAACCCTAAGATAGCTACAATATAATTAATAATTACATTGTAGCTATGTTAGGATTTATATTTATTTTACAGGTAACTTTGTATTTATTTTAGCTAGTTAGAATAGTTATTAAATAGTTATTAACTATTTAATAACTACCTAGCTAAAAGAAATACAAAATTACCTGTCAAATAAATCCTAACCTAAGTTACAATTAAACCTAACACTACACTATCATTAAATTAATTAAATAAATTACCTACAAATAACTACAATTAAATACAATTACATAAACTAACTAAAGTACAAAAAATAAAAAAGCTAAGTTACAAAAATTAAAAAAAATAAGTTACAAACATTTAAAAAATATTACAACAATTTTAAGCTACTTACACCTAATCTAAGCCACCTAATAAAATAACAACCCCCCCCCCCCCCAATAAAAAATTATTTGGGGTATGCCCCACAAAAGGCCCTTTTAAGGGCTGGTAAGGTAAAAGAGCTTTGAACTTTTTTAATTTAGAATAGGGTAGGGCATTTTTTTTATTTTGGGGGGGTTTGTTATTTTATTAGGGGGCTTAGATTAGGTGTAAGTAGCTTAAAATTGTTGTAATATTTTTAAAATGTTTGTAACCTATTTTTTTATTTTTTGTAACTTAGCTTTTTTTATTTTTTGTACTTTAGTTAGTTTATGTAATTGTATTTAATTGTCGTTATTTGTAGTTAATTTATTTAATTTAGTTAATGATAGTGTAGTGTTAGGTTTAATTGTAACTTAGGTTAGGATTTATTTTACAGGTAATTTTGTATTTCTTTTAGCTAGGTAGTTATTAAATAGTTAATAACTATTTAATAACTATTCTAACTAGCTAAAATAAATACAAAGTTACCTGTAAAATAAATATAATTCCTAAAATAGCTACAATGTAATTATTAATTACATTGTAGCTATCTTAGGGTTTATTTTACAGGTAAGTATTTAGTTTTAAATAGGAATAATTTATTAAAGTATAGTGTAGTGTTAGGTGTAATTGTAACTTAGGTTAGTTTTTATTTTACAGGTAAATTTCTCTTTATTTTAGCTAGGTAAGCTATTAAATAGTTAATAACTATTTAATAGCTATTGTACCTAGTTAAAATAAATTGAAAGATGCCTATAAAATAAAAATAAATCCTAAGATAGCTACAATATAATTATTATTTATATTGTAGCTATATTAGGGTTTATTTTAAAGGTAAGTATTTAGTTTTAAATAGGATTAATTTAGTTCATAATAGAAATATTATTTAGATTTATTTAATTAATATTTAAGTTAGGGGGGTGTTAGCGTTAGTGTTAGACTTAGGTTTAGGGATTAATAAATTTATATACAGTGGCGGTGGTGTAGTGGGGGGCAGGATAGGGGTTAATAAATGTATTATAGGTGGCGACGGTGTAGGGGGGCAGATTAGGGGTTAATAAATTTAATATAGTTGCGGTGGGCTCCGGGAGCGGCGGTTTAGGGGTTAATATGTATAGAGTAGCTTGCGGCGGGCTCCGGGAGCGGCGGTTTAGGGGTTAATACATATAATATAGTTGCGGTGGGCTCCGGGAGCGGCGGTTTAGGGGTTAATATGTATAGAGTAGCTTGCGGCGGTTTAGGGGGTAATAACTTTATTTAGTTGCGGCGGTGTAGGGGGGACAGATTAGGGGTGTTTAGACTCGGGGTACATGTTAGGGTGTTAGGTGTAGACAGCTCCCATAGGAATCAATGGGATGTTGGGCAGCAGCGAACTTGTACTTTCGCTATGGTCAGACTCCCATTGATTCCTATGGGATCCGCCGCCTCCAGGGTGGCGGTTTGAACACCTGGTACGCTGGGCTGGAAAAGTGCCGAGCGTACCTGCTAGTTTTTTGATAACTAGCAAAAGTAGTCAGATTGTGCCGAACTTGTGTGCAGAACATCTGGAGTGACGTAAGAATCGATCTGTGTCGGACTGAGTCCGGTGGATCGAAGTTTACGTCACAAAATTCTACTTTTGCCGGTCTCTAGCCTTTGATAACTAAGGCGAATCAGCCTCGCCACAAATACGCTGTGGAATTCCAGCATATTTGAGGTTGACGGCTTGATAACTAGGCCCCAATATGTTTTAAATAGCCTTTCACATTTCAATGGTTTATTGGCCAAGGTTAGACTGCAAGTTTCAGGACCACATACATCCATTTCTCATGCTCTTCTGTAACGCTATTAAAACTACTAGATAATTAACAACTTATTATTATATAGGTTTAATTTACAGGAGATTATCAACTATTTTTTTATCCTGTTCTTTGTTAAAAAGAAAAAGTATACTTGTTATGCTGTCCATTCTCCATTATGTGCATTTATCAACTAATTAAAAAAAAATTTTATACTACTATTCAAGTTAAAATTCAAGTTAATGTTGATTGCTCTCCATAAATGGGTCAATGCCTTTTACTGCAATAAAGATAATTAAAGTTACCTGGCCAGTGCTCCTCTTCCAGTAAATGAACTCCTGCGGGATTCTGTTAGTCCTCTAGGTTCCAAGGCAATCACACGCTGGAGCTCTGAGGAGGTATCCTCGCACAATGAATGGTTCCTTCACACATAACAAAATTTACATCATTAAAACAAGTCCCTGTGTCCTTAAGCAATTAATTGTGTTCACTGTATACCATTTTACCAGCAGTTTCAGAATTGATTAATTGTAAAATAATTCTTAAAAGTTATGCAAACATAATGAGTAACTACCAAATATTTTGAATGTTCATTATTTTTGCTTTAACATTACTGTTGTCTACAAGTGGTTTACTGCTTGTTTTGTAAATCATAGGATTTCCTTTAGCAAAATCCAGAGCTATATAATAGCCATAGTCAATCATAATTTGAGTATTTATATTCACTGGAAATTCATGATACCCCTTTACTTTTAGAGGATGGGACACTCCAGTGGTTGCTTAGTCACTATAGTACAAATGGAAAAAAATAAGTTCCACATCTACTGTGTGTGTGATTTTGATATTTTTATGGGGTCTCTGTGGGGTCCCTTATGTAATAGCACAGAAAGCGACCTTTTTTTGTTAGCTGCCATGTTTTGTTTTGTTTTTCAGTTTGTTGGAAAAGTGCCTTTCTTTGAGTCATATCTCATCTCCATGTTCTGTTCTCTCTGTGATTTCAGTTTAATTATTGTAATTGTTGCTAACCCTAATGGAATAAATTGAATAAACACTAACACATTTTTGTTGTGAACTAACCCTTATTAGTAACGGAGGCTGCAGACATACTATTTGGAATTTTTGAAATTTTGCAGTTATGTTGGAACTAAACTGGCAGTCTTAATACACTAACGACTACTAAAATTACTGTGATTTAGAGCTGAAACTTGATGTCCTATAAAATGATATAATAGTGCATTTGCTTCATCCTTATATATATATATATATATATATATATATATATATATATATATATATATATATATATATATATATATATATATATATATATATATAATGCTCATATATGCATATACATATGATGTAAAGATTGGATTTTAAGATTGGTTAATAAATGGTTGTTGATGGTATAGTTGGAATCATTTCTTTCCAGTTGATTGGTTTGGTTGGATTTTTATGACCTTGAATATGTAGTTGCTGGATAAGGTCTGCTATGTTTTCTTCTCCTTAAGCTTTTTATATATTTATATACTAGTCCTAAAGCCCGTTCACATGGGCCCTTTTTTGCAGTACAGCGGTCCCACCCCTTGCTCTCTCTCTGCCCCCTCTCTTTGCTTTCTCTCTCCCCCTCTCTTTTGCTCTCTCTCCCCCCTCTCTTTTTTCCGCTCTCACCCCATCTCTTTTGCGCTCTCTCTTGCTCCACCTCTCTTTTGCTCTCTCTCCCCCCTCATTTTTGCTCTCTTATTTCTCCCTCTCTTTTGCTCTCTCTCCCCCTCTCTTTTTCTCTCCCTCACTTTTGCGCTCTCTCTCTCCCCCTCTCCTTTGCTCTATCTCCCCCTCTCTTTTGCTCTCTCTCTCCCCCCTCTCTTTTGCTCTCTCTTCCTTCTCTTTTGCTCTATCTCCCCTCTCTTTTGCTCTTTCCCCTCTCTTTTGCTCTCTCTCCCCTCTCTTTTGCTCTTTTCCCTCTCTTTTGCTCTCTCCCCCTCTCTTTCTCTCTCTCTCCTCCCTCTCTTTTGATCTATCTCTCTCTCTCGCACGAGCATGAGCGTGACCGCGCCGCCCCCCCCCCCACGCCGGGTCACGCCCACCATTGTCACGCCACGGACAGCAGATCAGCTAGACACTAAGGCCAGGTGTGTTTGTCCTCACCCTGTCTCTACTGCGCATGACAACTTATGACAAACACACTTGGCCTTTTATATTATAGGATATATATATATATATATATGTGTGTGTGTATGTGTGTGTTTGTGTGTAATTTTTGGTAAAATGTATATCTATATATATGATCTATTTAGAAATACTTAAAACATATTCCCCTATGTGAACAACATTGGAATGTGACATGTTTACTTAAATACACAGTTAAACACTTTATTAAATATGAATATTGCATACATATGATTTTACACGTTTTCAGCTACTTGACGGTAAATGGCTCCAATGCACTTATATATATTTATATGCGTGTATGTATGTGTACATATGTATTTATATGTGTATACGTGTCTGTAAATACATATATACACATATAAATACATATGTACACACATAGAGTTACTGTACTTTTAAATGTAATTTTGATGTGTTTTGTGCAACTTTTTAGTTGAGCGTAACAGTTAATCTCTGAGGTTGCGCTATCCCAACGCACATTAAATTCAATAGGTCTTGAGTGAACACATTTACTTTCAACTTGTAGATAATTTTATTAGTGCACTATTGCTCCAAACACATTAATTAAAATCAGCTCCATCGCAGCATTGCACTACTGGGAGCTAGCTGAACACATCTGCTGAGCCAATGACAACAGGTATATATATGTGTAACCACCATTCCCCAGCTAGCTCCCAGTAATGCTTTTCTGCTTCTGAGCCTACCTAGTTATGGCAAGGATACCAAGAGAACCAAGTAAAGTTGATAACAGAAGTAAATAAAATTGCATGCTCTATCTAACTCATGAAACACTTTTGCCTTTCATTTGCACTTACACAATACGGCAATCACAGCTAATGAAAGCAAACAGTATAGAGGCAGTAAATGTGTTTTGAGTGGCACCTTGTGCACCCAAGGCTCTGGTTTACCACAATTGACACATTTGGTTTGCTTTTCCTTCAGGGGTCATTATCTGATAGGTCGGCTATCTTGTAAACTTTAATTAGGATCATATTCCCATCTTATCATTATTGACCTGTTACTGACCTACAATATAACAAGATGAGTATATTACAATTCTATGTGCACCCAAATGTTTGCTATATCTCCACTCAATTCCGTTATTTCTCTGTAAATGTAGATGGGGTTCATATCTGCACCATCCTCTGCTTATTAAAGGGAAAGTCAAGTCAAAATGAAACTATTTATAAATCAGACAAACCATTTCCTTTTAAACAACTTTCTAATTTTCTTCTATTATCATATTTTTTGTGTGCTTTTGCTATCCTTTATAGAAGGGTAAACCACAGGAGAAGCAATGCACTACTGGGAGCTAGCTGAACATATCAGCCTACATAGATATACTTTTCAACAAAGGGTGCCAAGAGAATAAAGCAAATTTGGTAATACATTTTAATTTTACTATGCCTTTAACCTTCCCCAAACACAATAAGAATAGAATGCGCAGTACATTCACAACTGTTACTGAGACAACAAGTACAGATATCCCTGGTGTCAAAACAAGATAGATGATAGACAGATAGATAGATAGATAGATAGATAGATAGATAGATAGATAGAATATATATATGCATAGATCTATTTCCTTACCATCAGAACGCACTAAATAGTGAATGTCAACATTTTTATGGCCATTGCAACTGGCAAGTTTCCATGAAATAATAACCCACTCACAATTGACCCCTCTTTAATAACATCAGATTTGATTTGTGTTGTTTTGTACACCAGACTAATCAATCATCTTTATTAAAGAAATATATACATATAAATTAAATGTAACATCTTAAAATGTGATAATATACAACAGTTTTTACATGAGTGCAATAATCAAAAAGAAAAAGGTTACATCTCATTCATTAGTTAATTCAGAGGGTTGATGGGTATTTAACGTAAATATCAAGAGTGTTTTGCCAAAGACATAATGGAATTAAGATCTTTAAATGGAAGTACAGTCAAAAGGAAACTTTCATTATTTAGATAGAGCATGCAACTTTCCAATTTACTTTTATTATCAAACTAGTTGATAAGCCTGCGCAGAGGGTAGTTTAATGAATAGTACACTAACCTAACAATCCCTAACCTAACACCCCCTAACCTAACAACCCCTAACCTAACACCCCATTAAATAAACCCAAATTACCTAAACTAATACATTCTAAAGTTACAAAAAAAAAAACTGAGTGTACAATTTTTTTTAAAAAATGCTAACATTACAGAAAACAAACAAAAATCAAATTACCAAATTTAACAACCCCCAAAATAAAAACATCCCCTACTTTAATAATAAACTACCAGTAGCCCTTAAAAGGGCATTGCCCCAAGATAATCAGCTCTTTTCCAAAAGATATATAAAGTCACACCTAACATTAAACCCCCCAACCCCCAAAATAAAAGAACCTAACACTAAAAAAAACTAAACTACCCATTGCCCTGAAAAGGACATTTGTTTGGGCATTGCCTTTAAAAGGGCATTTAGCTCTTTTTCTGCCTATTCCTAATCTAAATAAAACAAATCCCCCCCAAAAAACCCTTAAAAAAAATCCTAAGTCTAACCCCCAAGTTGGTACTCACGGTTCCTGAAGTCCGGCGGAAAAGGTCCTGTTCCAGGCGGTGAAGTCTTCTTCCAAGCGCAACCTCTTCTTCTTCCAGGAACATCCTGCGCGGAGCGGAGCTGAAGACCGTGGGGCTGAAGAGCGACGACTCTGGAACTGAAGACCGGCGACCATAGAGCCTGGATCGTGGAGGATCCGCTTCGTACGATCTCCGCCGTACACTGAATAGTGAATTCAAGGTACGCGATTAAAGATGGCATCCCTTGAATTCCTATTGGCTGATTTGATTCTTCCAATTCAAATCAGTCAATAGGATGAAAGCTACTCAAATCCTATTGGCCGTTTAAATTAGCCAATAGGATGACAGCAAGTGAAATTTCATTGGCTATTAAAATCAGCCAATCTTTCACCACCCTGCCATTTTCGGAATTCACCTGGATGCAGCGAATTCTTTTGTCCTTGCGCTGCCAACATTCCATTGAGGATGTGTGCGCAACTGCCGATGGCGATGGACATTACGCAATTATAGTATAGATTTGCTTTGTTGTTATCTTGGTATCTGTTGTTGTTGATAGGCTTAGGAGCAGCAGTGCACTACTGGGAGCTAGCAGGAGACTGGTAGCTGCACATATATGCCTCTTGTCATTGGCTCACACACAGGGCTGCCATTGGGGGTTGAAAGGGGGGCGCAGTCCCAGGGCTGAGTTAATGGAAGTGTGTGGTGTTCATTGTATCCAGGCACATGGGGTGAGCCGTGGCAGCTGTTCTACAGGCAGCCATGTAAGAAGCATTCAGCAACAGCTGGACAACTAAGCATAAAAGTTACTTGCAGGTTGCCAAGCTGTTGCTGTTTGTTCCCCCAACCCTGTCCTGATGGACTGACCAATCCCCATAGAGGGCTGTCACACCCCTCACAACAATGAACTGCAGCCTCCGCCCCTCTAGCATCACTCTTCTTCCACACATATTGATCTTTCAAGAAAAAAAGGGCTAGCTAATAATGGCAGATGAGTCTGGAGAAGTGAGCTTGTGGGGTGTCTAGAAATAAGTGATTTATTTTTTGTGTTATATATTTGTAGATCTGTGTCTGTGGAGATGATCTAATGTGTTGTGGAGCATTTTATAATCTTAAATAGACAGCATTGCTGACTACTGTGCACTGTATTTAGGGCCCTTCATGAGACAACTCTGGAAGGTAAAATTATGTTTGAGTTTAATGGATTGACGGGGATTAGATTAGATGTATGTGTCTGTGTGTGAGTAAGTGTGTGTGTCTCTGAGTGTGTCTGTATATATGTGTATGTGTGAGTGTGTGTCTGTGTGCAAGTTGTCTGTCTCTGTGTGAATGTGTGTCTGTCTCTGTTTTTGTCTGTGAGGGAGTGTCTGTGTCTGTATCTATGTTTATGTGTAATTGCGTGTCTGTGTGTGAGTTGTCTGTCTCTCTGTGAGTGTGTGTCTCTGTGTATGTGAGTATGTCAGTGAGTTTGAGTGTGTATCTGTATGTGTGTGTGTGTCTGTGTGAGCGTGTCTGTCTCTGTGTGTGCATGAATGTGTCTATGTATGAATATGTGTCTGTGAGTATGAGTATGTTTGTATCTGTATGTGGGAGTGTGTTTCTGTGTGTATGTGTCTGTCTGTGTGCGCAAGTGTGTCTGTGAGTGTGTCTGTGTGTATGTGTGTGAGTGTGTGCCTGTCGGTGTGTGTGCGCGCAAGTGTGTCTGTATATGTGTCTGCTTGTGAGTATATGTGTGTGTATATATCTGTTAGTGTGAGTGTGTGTCTTTGTGAGTATGTGTCTGTGTGAGTGTGTTTTTTGTGTATCTGTGTTTCTGTATGTATGTCTGAGTTTGTGTATGTGTGTTATTGCTTACAACATTTTAAAGTTTGAATACACTCAATGGTTTAATAAGTGGTCAAAAAAATTCTAGTGGGGTTCCTGCTAACCCAATGTAATTAGCTAGCTCCCAGTAATGCATTGTTGCTCCTAGGTTTACTCTTAAACAAAGGATACCAAAAGGGCAAAGCAAATTTGTTAAAATAAGTAAATTGGGATGTTATTTAAAATTGCTTGCTCTATCTGAATAATGGAAGTTTCATTTTGACTTTGCAATTCTTTTAATGTTTCTCAAATATTGTAATATTCATATTTTCAAAAAACATTCAATACATCCATACAATGTATTCAAATTTGTATTTTAAACCTAATTTAATTTATAACAAATTTTGAGTAAGTTTATATTAACATTTAATCTTCAGAAGTTCTTAGTCATTTCAAACATTGATTGCCATTAGAGTGAATCCATTGCAGCTTTGCAGGAATTGCTGTACTCAAAACATAAAACTCAACAGTAACGCAATTAAAGGGACATAAAACTCAAATTTTTCCTTTCATGACTCAGAGTATACAATTTTAAACAACTTTCCAATTTACTTCTAATATCATATTTTCTTCATTTTCTTATTGTGCTTTGTTGCAAAGCCGAAAGGTTAGTTCAGGAGTGTGCACGTGTCTGCAGTTCTATATGGCAGCAGTTTTGTAACAATGTTATACATTAGCAAAGGGCACTAGATGGCAGCACTATTTCCTGTCATGTAATGCTTCAGACATGTGTATGCTACCTATCTGGATATCTCTTCAACAAAGAATAATAACAGAACAAAGCAAATTTGATAATAGAAGATGATTGGAAATGCTTTAAAAAATGTATTCTGTATCTGAATCATGACAGAAAAAATTTGGGTTTAATGTCCCTTTAAATTTGAACCCATGAAGGAATCATTTTTACCGCAACAGTGTATTACCTCTTTATATAATATTATTTGTATCTACTTTATATACATACCAATAAATATATGTTTTTCACATTTCCTTGATGGTTTTTGATCTTAAGCTTTATTTAAGAAAGTTATTATTAAACCAGCCCACATTTTAAGAATAAACATTGGTGCAGGCTCACATGAGTGATAAGCCGATGTTAAGAAACAGTGGTCATCAGATCTGGCTCTTTGCTGGTGGATTAAAATCACTCCAGACTAGTCTGACTGGGGTGAGTGAAATCCCCTGCTCTCATATGATTGGCAAAGTGACAGTAGGGGTTGGCAATTTGCATGAACAGCAACTCATGCAATGATAAATGCGGCAGCACGGTGCTGCCCGTTACCCGAAATCACAGGCAGAGAGATTCCCTGATTAGGAACCATCTGCACAGTAACAAATGAAGCCCATTGTTTGACCATATATCTAAAAATTATTTTAAAATGCTGTCCATGATACAATTTAATAATAAACAAACCACTGAAAACTAATCAAAGGGACTATAAATATCATAACACATATTAGCATTTAGTTTTGGGCTAAATATAAGTTAAAGGGATATTAAACCCACTTTTTTTTCTTTTATGATTCAGATAGAGCATGTAATTTTTTTTAACATAATTTTTTATTGATTTTCATAAACTATACAGAGATAATGCAAAACCAGTTTCAATCACATGAGCCATTGCACATATTTCTTGTTGATTTGAAAATTACACAATTGAGAATGAATGATTACCATTACCACAAAAATAAATCAAATGATTCCCTGCCTAAGGAGAAGGTGAAGGAGAGGAGAAAACAAAAAAAAAAAAAAAAAAAAAAAGGGAAAGGGAAACCCAAAGGGGGGGGGGGGGAAGGGTATGGGGAGGGGACCAGGTAAATAAACTAAACTATTTTCTCTCTCTATCCCCCTCACCAATTGTCCAATAACACCAAATCTGTGTTTCTGAAAGGGAATATTAAATACTTCACTTCAGAGGGTGAGAAGATCTTAATAAACTTTGCCCATTTATCAAAAAGAACTCTTATTTCCCTTTATGTATATAATGCTGTGGCTTTCTGCTCAATTAAGTATTGTTTTCTGAGATAATTTTTAACTTCAGTGATTGAAGGTATTATTGTACTTTTCCAGTTTTTAAATATTACATTTCTGGCCGCTAGAATTACTAAGTTCACGATTTTAAAGTCCGCAAAATTGTTATTCTTATCAACCAAAAAGATAACATGGGTCTTTGTTATTTTAAAAGAGGTAACTTTTAATGTTTTATTTATCCAATATTCTATTTTATACCAGAGTTGTGAAATTTTTGGACATTCCCATACCATGTGATCTAGGTTCGCAGCTTGGAGGCTACATTTAGGGCACTTATTGAAGTTCAAGTTATACCATTTGTAACCCCTCTCTGGTGTATAATATATTTGATATATTAGCTTTAAATGTGACTCTCTCCAGGTCTCGGACAGAGTTGTTTCCATTGCTAATTGGATTGACCTAGAAATTTGTGATCCATTATTTATATTAACCTGATTTTCCCATTTCTGCGCTAATCTTGTTAGATTGTCATCTCCTTTATGAGAGACGAGAAGATTATACCATGGAGTTATTGAAAAGAGTCCTGCTCTATTCAATGATACCCAATTGTCCAACTTGTCCCACTTCCATTTCCACCTATGTTTATTGATTAATTGCCATGCATAGTGCCTGGTTTGAAGATACATAAAGAATTCCTGGTTTTTAAGCCTAAATTCCAATTTTAATTCTTCAAATGACTTAATAGTTCCTGACTCTTGTTTAAAGAACTGCGAAATCTTTATTAGACCTTGATTATGCCAGCGTTGTAATATTTGGTCTTGTGTTCCCTCCTGAAATTCTGGGTTCCCTAGGAAAGTTTGATACGCTGGTATTTGAGTGTTTATCTGTATATGGGTACCAATTTTTCCCCAGGCTACAATTATCGTGTAAATAGTCTTCAGAGCTTTTATTCTTTTGGGTACCTGATGAGGAGAAATATGTAAGAGTGAGACTGGGGATAGCGGCGTTATCACGCTCTGGTCTAGATCATAATCAGTAAAATGATTTGATCCAGCTATCCAGTCTGTCGCTATGCGGCCCAGGAAAGCTAGATTATATAACTGGAGATCCCATTCCACCTTTTTGCTTAGGAAGCGTTAATCTCTTCAAGGAGATTCTAGGTTTCTTAGCTTGCCATATAAAGTGGCGAAGGGCTGTATTAAACTTCTTAATATCATATGTTTTTAAAATTAAATGGAGGTTTTGAAATAGATAGCCTATTTTGGGCAATAAGACCATTTTGAACAATGCTATTTGTCCTGCTATTGAGAGGGGGAGATTTTGCCAACTCCTCATCTGTTGTAATATTAGCTGTAGAGTGGGAGTAAAATTTAATGTGTACCATTCCAGCGGATTTGCTGATATAATGACCCCAAGATACCTAAATGATTTGGAAACTATTTTGAATGGATTGTCAGTTAGAGAATTGTTTTTTACCCTTAGCCACATCAGTTCTGATTTAGTACTATTCATTTTATAGCCAGAGAAAAGTGATTATATTCAGCAGTTTGGGAATATTCTTGTTAGTATTCGCTATATAAACCAGCAGGTCATCTGCATATAAGGCTACTTTAGCCTCTTTCTTACCAATTAAAATACCTTCAATTTTTTGCCTTATTTTTATAGCTAACGGTTCAATTGCTAGATCAAAGAGCAAAGGTGATAACGGGCACCCTTGTCTTGTACCTTTTTCTAGCTTGATTTTACCTGTAACTTGACCATGTATAATCAGACTCGTGAATGCTTGTGTACAAATATTTTTGACTAAATGAAGAAAATTATTTGAGAAGCCAAACCTGGTTAATGTGTCGAATAAGTGATGATGATCAATACTATCAAAAGCTTTTTCGGCATCTATTGCAACTACTGCTGCATCTGGATATGAGGTATGGAAATTGTCCTCAGAGGTTTTAAAATACTCAACAATCTGAAGGAGTTGTCTAATCTTAGCCGCTGAACTACGATTATTCAAAAACCCGGCTTGATCGTTATGAATAATCTCGGGTAGACCCTTTTGCAGCCTCCTGGCTAAGATAGATGTGAATATTTTATAATCAGAGTTGAGCAGTGCAATAGGTCTGTATGATTCTCTTTTTTGCGGGTTCTTCCCAGGTTTTAAGATAAAGATAGTATGTGATTCTAAGAAATTAGGTGGAATCTGAGTATTTTCTTGAAAGAAAAAGTTAAACAGGGTTGTGAGATGAGGAGTAATCAATTCACTCATGCTTTTATAAAATTCGTTGGGGATTGCATCTGGGCCTGGTGTTTTCTCCAACTTTAACTCATGAATTGACTGCAATACTTCTGGTTCAGAGATTGGGGCATTTAAATTAGATATAAAGTCCGCTTCGCCTTTTTTAATGGGAAGGTCATCCCAGAATCTTCCTTGTGCTACTTTATCTGTAGCCGATGGGGCATAGATATCCTTATAGTACTGAAGAAATGAATCTAAAATTTCTTCTGTTGAGGTTAATCTATTATTTTCAACCTGTAGACACTCAATTAGGTTTGATTGTCTGGAATTTTTTACAAGTCTTGAGAGCATTTTGCCAGCCTTGTTCCCATATTTATACAGCTTAGATTGATATTTTAATTCAGAATGTACTGTTTGCGTGGTAAGATAAGAATCACGTTCCTTTTTTAGTCTGATTAGTACTCGTTCCAGTTACCCTTGCTAGGAAGACTCAAGTAACTATTATATGCACTTGCCACTGAGGCTATTAGTTGAGTTTCCTTCTGTTTAGATTCTCGGCTCGCTTTAGCTGTGTATGCTATGATATCCCCCCTTAACACCGCTTTCGCTGCCTCCCATAAGATGGCGGGGTTAGAAACCGAACCTTCATTCAATCTAAAAAACTCCTCCAGTCTGATTTTTAACCATTCTCGAAATTTCATGTTGCTACTAAGATGTTTCGGGTAAAAGAAGCGTGAACCACCAGAGTTCTTCCTTTGAGTTAGAATATCCAACATTATTGGGGCGTGGTCCGAAATACAAATTTCTGCTATGGTAGCTTTTGGACCTGCTTGGAAGCAGTTGTCGTTTATTAGCATCAAGTCTATTCTAGAGAGACTCTTGGTAGCTCTCGAATGGCATGTATAAGCCTTGATATGGGGATTCTGCGTCCTCCATATGTCTCTTACTGCTAATGTGTGCTGTATGTTATTAAATAATTTCATTTCAAGGTTATCTTTTTTTGTTTTTCTGATTGCTCCTCTGTATCTGTATCTATCCAAAGAAAAAGATGGAGCCATGTTGAAGTCCCCCGCTATGATTAATTGACCCTCGCTGACCTGGAGAAGTTGTGCCTGGAGAGTATCCCAAAAGTGATAATCAATAATATTCGGAGCGTAGAGATTACAGATGGTATATATCAAGCCCTGAATTTTTATTTTTAAAATCAGATATCTGCTGCCTGGATCAGTAATGGTAAGCAGTTTTTCATAAACTAACCTCTTTTTTCCTATCTAACGAGGGCGCAGCGAGAGCCTCTGCTATCCAGGAGTGTTTTAATTTTATAGATTCCTCTATGTTTAGATGTGTCTCTTGAAGGAGTGCTATTGTAGTATTTAATTTCTGCAAGTGAGATAGAATGGTCTTTCGTTTGATCGGAGAGGTTATGCCCCCTATGTTCCATGCTGTAATTCTTATCATGTTCTTCCTAGTCTAAAATGAGCAGAAAATCCAGACATCTGAAATAAGAAGGGATCAGCCCTAAATAGATAATAGAGAACAAAGATTGGGGGAGAGGGAGAGAGAGAGAGAGAGAGAGAGAGAGAGAGAGAGAAAAAAAAAAGGAAAAGAGAAAAAGGGGGGGGAAGGGAACCTTGCTTGTAAGTCACTATACCGAGACAAAAAAAACCCCAAGAACATTTTTAATTATAATAAGATCAAGTCATCGGCCGTGCTATTAATATTTAAAACCATATTCTTCTAATTTTTTTACTGCTTCTTTCATAGAGTCAAAAAAATAAATTTGTTCCTTATATTTTATCTTAAGTCTAGCAGGGTAAACAACAGTTGCTTGCCAACCTTCCTTAATCAGTTTCCCGCATAGCGGAGTGAATTCTCTCCTCTTCCTGGAGGTCTCTATTGAGAAGTCCTGGAAGAGGAGGATCCTGTTACCTTCATACATGATTAGTTGATTTTTTTCGATAGTGCTGTAGATACACCACTTTATCTTGAAAATTTAAGAATCTTGATATAATTGGTCTAGGTCTACTAGTATTGAGTGAATTATCTGGAGCTCTCCCTAAGCGATTGGCTCTTTCAATTATGAAAGGTGAATGATTTGGGGGGATTTTTAACAATGTGGGTAGTGTTTTGGTCATGAAATTCAAGAGATCTTCTTGTTTAAAGGGATCTGGGACTCCAATAATCCTAAGATTATTTCTCCTGGACCTGTTCTCCAGGTCATCTATCTTTGCTTGGAGTTTCATGATCTCACTTTGATTACTTTCTATCATGGGTAAGTATGTGTTTGTAGTGTCTTCAATATCGGAGACACGCTGCTCAACTTCCTGTATTCTTGCAGAGAATTGTCTGAGTTCTACTGTAAGGGATGTTAGATCTTGTTTAATTTCATTCCTTAATGACTCAAATTTTGGGGAGATAGCTTCTAACATGCTAGCTACCAAATCTTGGTTGTCTTGCAACGCTGTAGTCTTTTGAGCTTTTGAGGGCGTGCCTTCACTGATGTTTTCAGCTGAAGCTTCTAGGGGATTCTTATTCCTGCGTTCCCTATTCTTAGTCGCCATGCCCGGATTGTGTTTAGGAGTGAAGAATTTATCCATTAAGTGAAAAGAAAAAAATCCAGTGCCTTATGTATGTGGGCTGCGAGCCCAAGAATTGGAGTGACGTGAATGTGAGGAGGGGGGAGAGGGGAAAAAAAAAAAAAAAAAGGAGGGGGGGGGGAGAGGTGAATTGTGTTGAGGGAATGTGATGAGGAAAACCAATCGTGGACAATCTTTGTGCAGGTGGGGGTGGTGCGGTGAGATGGGATGGTGAATAAAATGTGATTGAGTTAAAAAGAAGACCTGGAAATGGCGACTAGAATAGGTGATATGACGAACCAACGATTAAGCGACATGAGCCCCCTTTCGAGTCTCAAAGTGTCCCTGATATTTGGTAATTCTGCCTATCAATTATAAGCCTTCCCTGATAACTCAGTTTTAGACCTATGTAGGTCATTCAGAAAAAAATTTCTTCTCTCTTTTTCTTTCCTTTTCCCCTTCCCTCCCCTTTATTCACAGATAAGCATTATACTGCCGGTGGATATAAATACAACACTATACATACCCACATATAAGTATACCAATGTTAATCAGTAGCATCAAAGTATGTTCAGTGTGGGTAATACATGCCCTAACCTTTGAGAAATTATATTCAAGGATGCATATGATAGCTAGTTCATTGATCTCAATTTGCCTAGAAACATATAGGGAGTGATCTGCAAGTTAGATTTTTCCTCTATTAAGGGGAACTTTGAGTAGTTGAGGGATTTCCCCTCTAAATAGACCTATATTTTCTTGATATTGTAACCGTATGTCAAGTGATTCTTTTACTTGATTTAAGGTGTCAAGATTAAGGAGAATCTCTTTTAACCCAGGGGTTTTTTTTTCTCGTTTTTTTTTTGTTTCCTTTCCTTTTCGTGCTACAGCGTTTAAACCACTAATCCTAGAAAAGCATCCTTTGATCTAGAAACAAATCTCTTACGCCTAGATTTAGAGTTCTGCGGCCAAAGGGGTGCGTTAGCTACGCTTGCTTTTTTTCCCACGCACCTTTTAAATACCGCTGGTATTTAAAGTTCACAGAATAGCTGGGTTTTCAGTGCGTTAGGCTCCAAAAAGGGAGCGTAGAGAATAATTTAACGCCACTGCAACTCTAGATACCAGCGGTGCTTACGGACGTGGCCAGCTTAAAAAACGTGCTTGTGCACCTGCAAAAAAAGTTTTCTATGGGGAAACACTTCCTACGTCTGCACCTAACACTCTAACATGTACCCCGAGTCTAAACACCCTAACCTTACACTTATTGACCCCTATTCTGCCGCCCCCGCTATCGATGACCCCTGCATATTATTTTTAACCCCTAATCTGCCGCTCCGTACACCCCCGCCACCTACATTATCCCTATGTACCCCTAATCTGCTGCCCCTAACACCACCGACCCCTATATTATATTTATTAACCCCTAATCTGCCCCCCTCAACGTCGCCTCCACCTAATTACACTTATTAACCCCTAATCTGCCGAGCGGACCGCACCGCTACTATAATAAAGTTATTAACCCCTAATCCGCCTCACTCCCGCCTCAATAACCCTATAATAAATAGTATTAACCCCTAATCTGCCCTCCCTAACATCACCGACACCTAACTTTAATTATTAACCCCTAATCTGCCGACCGAATCTCGCCGCTACTGTAATAAATGGATTAACCCCTAAAGCTAAATCTAACCCTAACACTAACACCCCCCTAAGTTAAATATAATTTAAATCTAACGAAATAAATTAACTCTTATTAAATAAATTATTCCTATTTAAAGCTAAATACTTACCTGTAAAATAAACCCTAATATATCTACAATATAAATTATAATTATATTATAGCTATTTTAGGATTTATATTTATTTTACAGGTAACTTTGTATTTATTTTAACCAGGTACAATAGCTATTAAATAGTTAAGAACTATTTAATAGCTAAAATAGTTAAAATAATTACAAAATTACCTGTAAAATAAATCCTAACCTAAGTTACAATTAAACCTAACACTACACTATCAATAAATAAATTAAATAAAATACCTACAATTACCTACAATTAAACCTAACACTACACTATCAATAAATTAATTAAATACAATATCTACAAATAAATACAATGAAATAAACTAAGTTACAAAAAATAAAAAAATATTTACAAACATCAGAAAAATATTACAACAATTTTAAACTAATTACACCTACTCTAAGCCCCCTAATAAAATTACAAAGCCCCCCAAAATAAAAAAATGCCCTACCCTATTCTAAATTAAAAAAGTTCAAAGCTCTTTTACCTTACCAGCCCCTAAAAGGACCTTTTGTGGGGCATGCCCAACTCTAAATCTAGGCCTCTTATTACTTGTATTCAGTTATGTCTGTCAGGGACTGCATTAACAGAAGGTCACTGCGTATTCAGCTACCTGGTCTATATACCCTCTGGAGTCCCTTTATCTCTTCCCCTTTTCCTCCCTATCCTCCCTCTACTGGCCCAATCAGGGATTAGCTAACTCTCCTCAAAGAAAGCGATTTTATAGGGAGTGGTGATAAACACAGCAGATATTAAACACTTATGAGAAGGCACAGACAATACATATACCACATAAGTTAAACATAGAGGATATAGTAATTTCCCTTATATGTAGGAGTAGATAAGTCCAGTTGCCTGAAAGAGTGGTTCAAATCAGTTCATGTGATCTTATAGAGTTAGTTAAACTTTCAGGTTATTCCAGGCAGTGTTTTCTTTTCTTGCCCTTGTGTTTGCCCTTCTCTTTTCTGTGCCTCACTGGGGTCTTCTCCTTCTTTCCCTTGTTCCTCACAGGTTTATTTAACTGAGAATTCCCCTTACGGGGTGAAGAGTACTGTCAGTATTTATCAGCTAATGTTACAAATAACTTATCCCTTGGGGAAATTTTCTGCTAACTTCAGGCTTTTTTTTTTCCTTTACTTTCCTATCCCCTTACTTTCAAATCTTCGTTAATTGCTTCTTTGTCACTCTTCTCTCCCCCTCTATGCAATTTGAGCCGATGGCTCGAACTCACCCCTTCAGTGCGATGTCCTCTTAGGGATCCGGTCTTTCCTGACAAGGATTTGTGTAGGGAGCTGGAAAAATGCTTTCACAGCGTGTCCTCCTTCTGTGCTTCTGGAATTTAGCAGTTTATTTCCGCAACCTCCCTTCTCTGCTGGCAGTCAGGTTTAACATGCTCTTTGCTCCTGGGACTGCAAATTTCAGGTATCGACTCCTCCTCGCAGCACCGGTGGGGAGGTAGGTCGATTTGGAGGAAAAGTGCAATTCGGATCAGCGGTTCTCCGTAGAAACCTGGGTTGGGCTGCTCCGCACTCGCAACACCGGTGGGCGGGGAGCGTGGACCCAAAGTGCAAGCAGGCAGCGTCTGTTTGTGAGATGCGCTGGTGGCTGCAATGATCCCAGACTGTGTGAGAGGGGTGAGTGTCGTGCACCCGGCAGTAGTCCACAGGAGGCAGGTGGGAGAGATATTGTGACTCACAAACCCTCACATGGTCCGGACTGAAGAAGGGGTATTTTTGTGAAGGTTCTTAAACCATATAGGGAGCCTGGTTAATCGACCTTCTATTCCAGGCTCCGGGTGTAAAGTTCTTATTAGCGGCGAAGTTATTTGCGCTATGGGGGGAATCACCCGGTTTCAAATCCACGGGGGTGACTGCAGCTAATTTCTCCCTGCTGAGCAGTATGGATTCCTGGCGCGAACATCCGCCACTTAGGAGAGCTGCAGGGGAGCAGAATCTGCTGCTTGTGCACAGGCTTGTGTACAGGCTCTTACTCTTCCCCCTCCAGAGCAAACATCTAGAGCATGTAATTTTATTAAACTTTCTAATCTACTCCTATTATTCATTTTTCTTTGTTCTCTTGGTATCTTAAATTTGAAAAAGCAGGAATGTAATCTGAGGAGCCGGCCTATTTTTGGTTCAGCACCTGTGTAGCGCTTGTTAATTGGTGGCTACATTTACCCACCAATCAGCAAGTGCTACCCAGGTGCTGAACCAAAAATGGGCCGACTCCTAAGCTTACATTCAAATAAAGATACCAAGAGAAGAAAATTTGATAATAGGAATAAATTATAAAGTTGCTTAAAACTGCATGTTCTGGGTCCAATTTATCATGAGTCTGGTGGACATGATCCACTGTAGCATACACTGTCGGCATTTATCATTGCACAAGCAGTTCTGGTGAACTGCTTGTGCAATGCCGCCCCCTGTAGATACGCAGCCGCTAGCAGGGGGTGTAAAGGAATCTGATTGTATGCGATCCGGCGGATTGATGTCCGCTGCCTCAGAGGCGGCGGACGAGTTAAGGAGCACCGGTCTTAAGACTGCTGCTTCTTGACTCCTGTTTCCGGTGAGCCTGAAGGCTCGCGCAGAAACAGATGTATTTGGCCCCATTCAAGCCATGATAAATCGGCCCCTCTATCTGAATAATGAAAGTAAAAATTTGGGTTTCTTTCATGTAATTGGCAAGAGTCCATGAGCTAGTGACGTATGGGATATACAATCCTACCAGGAGGGGCAAAGTTTCCCAAACCTCAAAATGCATACAAATACACCCCTCACCACACCCACAATTCAGTTTTACAAACTTTACCTCCTATGGAGGTGGTGAAGTAAGTTTGTGCTAAGATTTCTACGTTGATATGCGCTTCTCAGCATTTTGAAACCCGATTCCTCTCAGAGTACAGTGAATGTCAGAGGGATGTGAAGGGAGTATTACCTATTGAATGCAATGGTTTTCCTCACGGGGATCTATTTCATAGGTTCTCTGTTATCGGTCGTAGAGATTCATCTCCTACCTCTCTTTTCAGATCGACGATATACTCTCATATTCCATTACCTCTACTGATAACCGTATCAGTACTGGTTTGGCTATCTGCTATATGTGGATGGGTGTCTTTTGGTAAGTATGTTTTTATTACTTAAGACACTCTCAGCTATGGTTTAGCACTTTATGTATTTATATAAAGATCTAAATATATGTATTGTACTTATATTTGCCATGATTCAGGTTTTCAGTATATTTCCTTTTGCAGACTGTCATTTCATATCTGGGAAATGCTTTTTTATGAAAATTTATTTCTTACCTGGGGTATAGTCTCTTTTTCAAATTGACTGTCTTTTAAATTCGCGGGCAGAATTAGGCTCGCAAGGGCTCAAAATGCCAAAGTTATTGCATCATTCTTGGCGCAAGATTTTTTGGCGTGAAGTTATGTACATTGATGCAAATTCGTCATTTCTGGCGTCTTAGTTGACACCGAGTCCTTCCCAAGGTTGCGTCATCTATAACACAAGTGTGACTTTTTTGCGCCAAAAAATATTTTTCTGTTTGTTGTGCGTCATACTTGGCGCCAAATATTTTCATTATTTAAGACCCCTTTTTTATTTGCCTCTTGCCTTTTTCTATGTCAAAGGACTATGCTGTTTTGCTTTATATGTTGTTTTTTTCTCTTACATTTGCAAGATGTCTCAATCTGATCCTGTCTCAGAATTCACTGTTGGATCCCAGTTGCCTGATAAGTTCTACCAAAGCTAAGTGCATTTGTTGTAAACTTGTGGAGA
The DNA here is from genome assembly GCF_027579735.1 of Bombina bombina. Lineage (NCBI taxonomy): Eukaryota > Metazoa > Chordata > Amphibia > Anura > Bombinatoridae > Bombina > Bombina bombina. The sequence continues at coordinate 796,104,959 of NC_069501.1, read as the reverse complement.
TTATACCTCCAGCTGTGGTTTGTAATAGTTGTCATGATAAACTTTTACATGCAGAAAATGTATCCATCAGTAATAGTTCATTATCTGTTGCTGTTCCCTCAACATCTAATGTACAAGATATACCTATAAATTTAAAATAATTTATTTCTGATTCGATTCAGAAGGCTTTGTCTGACATCCCGCCTTCTAATAAATGTAAAAAGGTCTTTTAAAACTTCTCATAGAGTTGATGAAGTTTCAAATAACCGGCAACATACTGATTTATCCTTCTCTGATGAGGATCTACCTGATTCAGGAGATCCTGCCTCAGATATTGACACTGACAATTTTGTTTATAAACCTCCTGTGGTTATTCCAGAGGTTTTTCCAGTTCCTGGTACTATTTCTGATATGATTTCTAAACAATGGAATAGGCCTGGTACTTCTTTTATTCCTTCTTCAAGGTTTAAAAAATTGTATCCTTTGCCAGCAGTTAGATTGGAGTTTTGGGAAAAGATCCCCAAAGTTGATGGGGCTATCTCCACTCTTGCTAAACGTACTACTATTCCTACGGAAGATAGCACTTCTTTTAAAGATCCTTTAGATAGGAAACTTGAATCTTATCTAAGGAAGGCTTATTTATATTCAGGTCATCTTCTTAGGCCTGCAATTTCTTTGGCTGATGTTGCAGCTGCTTCAACTTTTTGGTTGGAAACTTTAGCGCAACAAGTATCAGATCATGATTTGGCTAACATTGTTAAGTTGATTCAACATGCTAATAATTTAATTTGTGATGCCATTTTTGATATCATCAAAATTGATGTTAGATATATGTCTTTAGCTATTTTAGCTAGAAGAGCTTTGTGGCTCAAATCTTGGAATGCTGATATGACTTCTAAATCGAGATTGCTTTCTCTTTCTTTTCAAGGTAATAAATGATTTGGTTCTCAGTTGGATTCAATAATTTCAACTGTCACTGGGGGGAAGGGAGTTTTTTTGCCTCAGGATAAAAAACCTAAAGGTAAATCTAAAGCTTCTAACCATTTTTGTTCCTTTCTACATAATAAGGAACAGAAATCCCCAAAGGAATCTGTTTCCCTGTTTCCAATTGGAAGCCTTCCTCAAATTGGAATAAATCCAAGCCTTTTAAGAGATCAAAGCCAGCCCCCAAGTCTGCATGAAGGTGCGGGCCTCATTCCAGCTCAGCTGGTAGGGGGCAGATTAAAATTATTCAAAGATGTTTGGATCAGTTTGGTCCAAAATCATTGGATTCAGAGTATTGTCTCTCAGGGGTACAGAATAGGATTCAGAGTAAGACCACCTGTGAGAAGATTTTTTTCTCTCACGCATTCCAGCGAATCCAGTAAAGGCTCAGGCTTTCCTGAAGTGTGTTTCAGACCTGGAGTTATCAGGGGTAATCATGCCAGTTCCGTTTCAGGAACAGGGCCTGGGGTTTTATTCAAATCTATTCATTGTCCCAAAGAAAGAAAATTAATTCAGACCAGTTTTGGATCTAAAGATTTTGAATCGATGTGTATGAGTACCAACTTTCAAGATGGTGACTATAAGGACTATTCTGCCTTTTGATCAGCAAGGGCATTATATTTCCACAATAGACTTACAGGATGCATATCTTCATACTCCGATTCATCCGAATCACTATCAGTTCCTGAGATTCTCTTTTCAAGACAAGCATTACCAATTTGTTGCTCTTCCTTTTGGCCTAGCAACAGCTCCAAGAATCTTTTCAAAGGTTCTCGGTGACCTACTCTCTGTAATCAGAGAGAGGGGTATTGCGGTGTTTCCTTATTTAGACGATATCTTGGTACTCGCTCAGTCTTTATGTTCTGCAGAATCTCACGTGAATCAACTAGTGTTGTTTCTTCAAAGACATGGTTGGAGGATCAATTTACCAAAAAGTTTTTTGATTCCTCAGACAAGGGTAACCTTTTTAGGTTTCCAGATAGATTCAGTGTCCATGACTTTGTTTTTAACAGACAAGAGACATTTGAAATTGGTTGCAGCCTGTCGGAACCTTCAGTCTCAGTCATTCCCTTCAGTAGCTATGTGCATGGAAGTTTTAGGTCTCATGACTGCAGCATCGGACGCGATCCCCTTTGCTCGTTTTCATATGAGACCTCTCCAGCTTTGTATGCTGAACCAATGGTGTAGGGATTATACAAGGATATCACAATTAATATCCTTAAATCCCAATGTTCGACTTTATCTGACTTGGTGGTTAGATCACCATCGTATAATTTTAGGGGCCTCTTTCATCCAACCTGGACAGTGATCACAACAGATGCGAGTCTTTCAGGTTGGGGAGCTGTTTGGGGATCTCTGACAGCACAAGGGGTTTGGAAATCTCAAGAGGCGAGATTACCAATCAATATTTTGGAACTCCGTGCAAGTCTCAGGGCTCTTCAGTTTTGGCCTCTGTTGAAGAGAGAACCGTTCATTTGTTTTTAGACAGACAATATCACAACTGTGGCATATGTCAATCATCAGGGTGGGACTCACAGTCCTCAAGCTATGAAAGAAGTATCTCGGATACTTGTTTGGGCGGAATCAAGCTCCTGTCTAGTTTCTGCGGGTTCATATCCCAGGTATAGACATTTGGGAAGCGGATTATCTCAGTCGTCAGACTTTACATCCGGGAGAATGGTCTCTTCACCCAGATGTGTTTTCTCAAATTGTTCAGATGTGGGGCCTTCCAGAAATAGATCTGATGGCTTCTCATCTAAACAAGGTCCAGGGATCCTCAGGCAGAAGCAGTGGATGGGTTGACACTTCCTTGGTGTTATCAACCTGCTTATGTTTTCCCGACTCTAGTTCTTCTTCCAAGAGTGATCTTCAAAATCATCATGGAGCAATCGTTTGTGCTGCTGGTGGCTCCAGCATTACCTCACAGGTTTTGGTATGCGGATATTGTTGGATGTCCAGTTGCCAACCTTGGCCACTTCCATTAAGGCCAGACCTTCTATCTCAAGGTCCGTTTATCATCAGGATCTCAAATCATTAAATTTGAAGGTATGGAAATTGAACGCTTATTGCTTAGTCATAGATGTTTCTCTGACTCAGTGATTAATACTATGTTGCAGGCTCGTAAATCTGTTTCTAGAAAGATTTATTATCGAGTTTGGAAGACTTATATTTCATGGTGTTCTTCTCATAAATTCTCCTGGCATTCTTTTAGAATTCCTAGAATTTTACAATTTCTTCAAGATGGTTTGGATAAAGGTTTGTCTGCAATTTCCTTAAAAGGACAAATCTCTGCTCTTTCTGTTTTATTCCACAGGAAAATTGCTAAACTTACTGATATTCATTGTTTTGTACAGGCTTTAGTTCGTATCAAGCCTGTCATTAAATCAATCTCTCCTCCTTGGAGTCTTAATTTGGTTTTGAAGGCTTTGCAGGCTCCTCCATTTGAGCCTATGCATTCTTTGGACATTAAACTACTTTCCTGGAAAGTATTGTTCCTTTTGGCCATCTCTTCTGCTAGAAGAGTTTCTGAATTATCCGCTCTCTCTTGTGAATCTCCTTTTCTGATTTTTCATCAGGATAAGGCAGTTTTGCGGACTTCATTTAAATTCTTACCTAAGGTTGTGAATTCTAACAACATTAATAGAGAAATTGTTGTCCCTTCTTTGTGTCCTAATCCTAAGAATTCTTTGGAAGGATCTTTACATTCTTTGGATGTGGTGAGAACTCTGAAATATTATATTGAAGCCACTAAAGATTTCAGGAAGACTTCTAGTCTATTTGTTTTATTTTCTGGTTCTACGAAAGGTCAGAAGGCTTCTGCCATTTCTTTGGCATTGTGGTTAAAGCGTTTGATTCTTCAAGCTTATTTGGAGTCGGGTAAAGCCCCGCCTCAGGGAATTACAGCTCATTCTACTAGATCACCTCTTGGGCTTTTAAAAATGAAGCTACGGTTGATCAGATATGCAAAGCAGTATCTTGGTCTTCTTTGTATACATTTACTAAATTCTACCATTTTGATGTGTTTGGTTCTTCGGAAGCAGTTTTTGGTAGGAAAGTTCTTCGGGCAGCTGTTTCAGTTTGATTCTTCTGCTTATGATTTAAGTTTTTATTTTTATTTTTTAGAATAAACTTATATTTGGGTTGTGGATTTATTTTTTTCAGCGAAATTGCTGTTTTTATTTTGTCCCTCCCTCTCTAGTGACTCGTGCGTGGAGTTCCACATCTTAAGTATTGCTATCCCATACGTCACTAACTCATGGACTCTTGCCAATTACATGAAAGAAAACATAATTTATGTAAGAACTTACCTGATAAATTAATTTCTTTCATATTGGCAAGAGTCCATGAGGCCCACCCTTTTTTATGGTGGTTATGCTTTTTTTATATAAAGCACAATTATTTCCAAATTCCTTTGTTGATGCTTTTTACTCCTTTCTTTATCACCCCACTTCTTGGCTATTTGTTAAACTGAATTGTGGGTGTGGTGAGGGTTGTATTTAGAGGCATTTTGAGGTTTGGGAAACTTTGCCCCTCCTGGTAGGATTGTATATCCCATACGTCACTAGCTCATGGACTCTTGCCAATATGAAAGAAATTAATTTATCAAGTAAGTTCTTACATAAATTATGTTTTCATATCCCTTTAAGCCACAATTGTGTCTTTTCCTAGTGGGGGAGTGGTCAAAAATAAAATATCAATGTAGAAAAATGTAATATATATCCACAGTTTTAACACCCACCACAAGTATATAGTAAAATAAGTAGTTGACTACATGCCCATTTACCAGTGTTCCATTATATAATTAATGTATTTTATTTTATGAAGAAAAGAGGACTTTTTCTTAGTTAATTTTTTTAGAGAGGGTGGCACAGTTAACCAATCAATTTTATTTCTCTGAACTTGGTGATGAACCTATAGCATGAGTGCCCAAGGTGGTTCTGGGCTAGCACCACATTGCTTGTCTTTTTGGCTGCAATATTAATACTTAATATTTTCTAATACTGTTATTTTTGTTATGAATCTAATCTCTAAATCAGCACTTAAAGGGACATGAAACCCAACATTTTTCTTTCATGATTCAGATAGAGCATACAATTTAAACAACTTTCCAATTTACTTCTAATTATTCATTTTGCTTCATTTTCTTGCTATCCTTTATTGATGGTGTTCCGTGAGCATAGCTGAAATTTTTCCTCCTGGTTTGGCGTATTCTGCAATCAATTTCCCCCTGCAGTTCTCACTAGTTTTTTTTTTTCTCACAAACTAAAAAATGTTGAGATTATTGTTGTTATGTCAAAATATACAAAACACTTATTACCCTAATAGAAAAACACATGCAGAGTAATCTGACTTGTCTTGGCTGCAGGATTTAATTTTTAAATTGCACTTAGGGCTCAATTATATAAACTTCGCCAGCTCAAACCTACTTTTTCTCGCCAACTCTCGCAGAGCTGCCCTGGTGGAATGATTGTAAGAAAGGGGCAGTCCCTGCGAGTAGCGAGATGGCTCCTATTAAAAGTAATGGAGCTCGCAAAGTTAGCAGGGAGCAGGGGTGCACTTTAAAATTAAAATCCTACAGCCAACATAACTCACATTATGCTGCTTTCTGCATAGAGCATCCTACATTCGCCTATATTTTATTATGCATTTGTTTTTTTATTGGGGTTATAAGTATTCATATTGTTTTGAGAACAGCTCGCCACCTTTTAGTTGGTGAGAAAAACTGTGAGATCTGCAGTGCAAACATTTTTATAGAATTATGTTGGGATTAGAGAGACATTTTTATATAGGTCTATGGAACGCTCATGTTCAACCCATTTTATGAAAAATCAACAATTACACTTTGCATTTTGTATTTATAAGTACAAATTTCTGTATGATTTTTTGCACATTCATTGTGCTAAAATTACGATTTACACTGTGCATATTTAATATGATTTATTACTGTGTAAATTGAATACAAATTTTACGTTTTTGTTAAAGTATGATTTTTGGGGAAGAATTTTGTAACGATTTTTGATGCACCAATTTTTCCCTGCTTATTTTTTTGTGTGATTAGTTCAAATATTTGTTTTGTATGATGTCTAAAATACAAATTTTATTGTGCATGTTTCATATGAAAATGCAGTATACGCCCCTTAGCAAGACACCTTATTTTCAGGGTAAAAAGTGGCTTTAGATCATTCCACCAGGCAAATAGAAGGACTGGTGAGCAGTCTTTAATAATCTCGCCAGCCCAGAGAGCTTTCAATCATCCAGCCCTTAGTCTCTGACAGCTTTGGTATGCACAACAGAGATCTCTGACAACATCAGAGAGTACCCAGGAAATATAGGTATGGCTTGCCTGTTACCAGGATACTTGAATAGCTCAGCAGGAGACTCAGACTTAACCTTTACAACATAGTAATGCTATATTTCCAAGTGCACAGAAATTGTTATAAAAGCTAAGGTGGTATGCAGGATACACTAGTATGCAATTACAAGGTAATTGTATATAGACATACAAAAAAAGAGTGCTGAACCCTGTGAATGCAATTTCAATAGCAAAAATAAGAAAGAAAAAAAAAATAAAACTTTCATTTCTACATGCTTACCAAAGTTTATTAAGTATAATGAGTTAACATTCATACGGACACACACACACAAGTAAAATTAAAAACTCAACCAGAGTTAAATTTCAAATAGTATCATATGTGCCAATATGATAGCGTAATTAACTCAGTTAATGTTCATAATAATTAGTGCTCCTGGATTGAAGGAGCCTAGTATACTTAATATTTCTATAAAATAATAATAAGAAACACTACAATGTTTAACCCCCTACATCCTGCCTTACATTGATAACTATATTGGCACATATAATAGTATTTGAAATTTAGCTCTGGTTTTTAATTTTACTTGTGTGTGTGTCCGTATGAATGTTAACTCATTATACTTAATACATTTCGATATGCATGTGGATATGAAAGTTTTATTCTAATATATAGCTTCTTCTTATTTTTGCTTTAATAAGGTGGTGATATTGAAATTGCATTCACAGGGTTCAGCACTCTTTTTTTTGTATGTCTATATACAATTACCTTGCAATTGTCATCACTTGTGCTCACACCTTGCCAGGAAAGATTTTGAGATAATTTGCTTTATATTATTGATTACTTCACCCCTTTTCCTCCATCCCATTTTTTTTCTTTACACTAGTATGCAAGCCTGATACTAAAAGCACATATGGTGGTACATATATACTGGTGGTATATATACTGGTATGTTGACTTTTAAGGTACAAATGGTATACAAGATGCCAGATATATATGCTTGCATTTAAAGGCAGAGATGGCATACAGGATACACAGGTATACAGACTCGACATAAAAGACACATATGATATGCAGGATACACAGGGATCAGGCTTAGCTTTAAAGAAAGAGATCGTATGCAGGATACACAGGTATGTAGACTTAGCTTTAAAGACACAGATGGTATGCAGGATACACAGGTATGCAGGCTTGGCTTTAAAGACACTGATGGTATGTAGGATACACAGGTATGTAGGCTTGGCTTTAAAGACACTGATGGTATGCAGGATACACAGGTATGCAGGCTTGGCTTTAAAGACACAGATGGTATGCAGGATACACAGGTATGCAGGCTTGGCTTTAAAGACACTGATGGTATGTAGGATACACAGGTATGTAGGCTTGGCTTTAAAGACACTGATGGTATGCAGGATACACAGGTATGCAGGCTTGGCTTTAAAGACACAGATGGTATGCAGGATACACAGGTATGTAGGCTTGGCTTTAAATACACATATGGTATGCAGGATACACAGGTATGCAGACTTGGCTTTAAAGACACTGATGGTATGTAGGATACACAGGTATGTAGGCTTGGCTTTAAAGACACTGATGGTATGTAGGATACACAGGTATGTAGGCTTGGCTTTAAAGACACAGATGGTATGCAGGCTTGGCTTTAAAGACACATATGGTATGCAGGATACACAGGTATGCAGGCTTGGCTTTAAAGACACTGATGGTATGCAGGATACACAGGTATGTAGGCTTGGCTTTAATCAAGGACGGATTGTAGCTGTAAGGGGTCCATGTGACCCTGCAATCAGTATTGGTTTCCCTGTAGGGATCCTGATGTGGCCCAGTCTTCACCTATATCATGTCTGGCCCCTCTGTGTGCCCCCCCCCCCCCCAGAACAGAACTCAAAGTGTATAAATATTTGTAGTCCTAAAGATTAAACTAATTCCTGAAGCCTAATGTTAAAGAGACAGTCTACTCCAGAGTTTTTATTTTTTTTTAAAAGAATCTCTGTATTACCCATTCCCCAGTATTTCATAATCAACATGGGTATATCAGTATACTTTGTACCTATGTAATTGCCTTGTATCTAAGCCTCTGCAGACTGCCCCTCATTTCAGTTCTTTTGAAAGACTTTGCATTTTAGCCAATCAGTGCTGACTTATGAATAACTCCACGGGAGTGAGCACAATGTTATATATAGGGCACACATGACCTAGCGCTGTCAAGCTGTGAAAAACTGTCAAAATACCTTGAAATAAGAGGTGGCATTCAAGGGCTTAGAAATTAACATATGAGTCTACCTAGGTTTAACTTTAAACAAAGAATACCAAGAGAACAAAGCAGATCTGATGATAAAAGTAAATTGGAAAGTCGTTTCCTTAAGAAAGGCTGTGCATATCATCTGCACAGACTAGAGATGGAAGGATGACTCGCAATCATAGAGAAGCAGCTTTCTCCCATGTGTCTACTGGCTAAGCTTTAGCTGATTTCAAACAGCCAGAAAGAGCGCTATTGAAATGGAGGCCACATCGCAGTTCTTTGCACCTAGGCCCAGTAAGGTCTAGTAACACGCCTGCTATAAGCCAACTATGCCTTTAAAGCTAAGCCTACATACCTGTGAATCCTGCATACCATCTGTGTCTTTAAATCCAAGCCTACATACCTGTGTATCCTACATACCATCAGTGTCTTTAAAGCCAAGCCTACATACCTGTGTATCCTGCATACCATCAGTCTTTAAAGCCAAGCCTACATACCTGTGTATCCTGCATACCATCAGTCTTTAAAGCCAAGCCTACATACCTGTGTATCCTGCATACCATCAGTCTTTAAAGCCAAGCCTACATACCTGTGTATCCTGCAAACCATCTGTGTCTTTAAAGCCAAGCCTACATACCTGTGTATCCTGCATACCATCTGTGTCTTTAAAGCCAAGCCTACATACCTGTGTATCCTGCAAACCATCTGTGTCTTTAAAGCCAAGCCTACATACCTGTGTATCCTGCATACCATCTGTGTCTTTAAAGCCAAGCCTACATACCTGTGTATCCTGCAAACCATCTGTGTCTTTAAAGCCAAGCCTACATACCTGTGTGTCCTGCATACCATCAGTGTCTTTAAAGCCAAGCCTACATACCTGTGTATCCTGCAAACCATCTGTGTCTTTAAAGCCAAGCCTACATACCTGTGTATCCTGCATACCATCAGTGTCTTTAAAGCCAAGCCTACATACCTGTGTATCCTGCATACCATCAGTGTCTTTAAAGCCAAGCCTGCATACCTGTGTATCCTGCAAACCATCTGTGTCTTTAAAGCCAAGCCTACATACCTGTGTATCCTGTGTACCATCAGTCTTTAAAGCCAAGCCTACATACCTGTGTATCCTGTGTACCATCAGTCTTTAAAGCCAAGCCTCCATACCTGTATATCCTGCATACCATCTGTGTCTTTAAAGCCAATCCTACATACCTGTGTATCCTGCATACCATCAGTGTCTTTAAAGCCAATCCTACATACCTGTGTATCCTGCATACCATCTGTGTCTTTAAAGCCAAGCCTACATACCTGTGTATCCTGCATACCATCTGTGTCTTTAAAGCCAAGCCTACATACCTGTGTAGCCTCAGCCTGCATACCATCAGTCTTTAGAGCCAAGCCTGCATACCTGTGTATCCTGCATACCATCAGTGTCTTTAAAGCCAAGCCTGCATACCTGTGTATCCTGCATACCATCTGTGTCTTTAACCTCTTAAGGACATGTGACGGAATGTTTCCGTCATAAAACAATTGAGCATACTGAAGCTGTGTCCTTAAAGGGTTACGACCTCTGAGATCCCTGTAGTTATGTCGTTGTTTTCAACAACAACTGAATATATATCATAATTAAAAAAAACAGACTACCTCACAGATGGCTATATTATTAGTATATGTTTCTGGAAGTTCTAAAGAACAATGAAGTCTACTCTAATACATCAAATATGACATATAAATAATTCACTGTCTGAGAAATTGTTCTATTTGTCATTTGGTCTATTATTTAAAAGGTTGAATAAACTTGGTTTACAGAAAATGATCACTTCAGTAGAAGTAATGTCAAGTATAAAAGTATCTGCTGTTTTTAAATAATGGTTACATTGATGTTGCTTATAATTTCACCTTGTGGTTAAATTCAATTAATTTTCACCCTAAATAAAAATCTGTACACAGCATGATGCGTGGAGCAGACAAATCAGTAGATGGCACTGTTATACTAAAGGAAAAAAGAGATGATTGCATGTATGAGCAAGAATCTAATAGAAACTAGCAAGGGGCACAAGGACATTATTAGTTTTACAGTGTTATGATCATTCACATTTCTCTTTGTCTGTGATTAAAAAATAAATTGGTTTTCACACATTGTCACTTCTGATTAAGGCAGTCACACTAGATTCTCTCAGTAGTCCTAAATACATCAACCAGATGGCATTACCTATGTACACCAGAAAAAAGGGAATTATTCCCCCACGCATCTTGTATATTGAATAATTCTGGTCTCTTTATACACATCATATTATCTTTATTGTGCCAATGGGCTACATAACATAACCGCACAGCAAACATGATGTGGGTCAACAGTAAAATTAATGTGGCATAAAACTTATATTTAAATTAGTATTCGTCATGCAAGAGTAATTGTGTAAGGACCTTTTAACCATAATATGCAAAAATTATCTGTCACTTAACCCTTTGTTTTATTGGGAAGTTTCTGAACGTCATCACAGTTCGAAAACAATTATGTCATTAATACTCCTAAAGATTGTAATTATTTGCTCCTGAAAAGAACACTTAAAGGGCCAATTATCAAGCTCCGAATGGAGCTTGAGGGCCTGTGTTTCTGGCGAGTCTTCAGACTCGCCAGAAACAGCAGTTATAAAGCAGCGGTCTAAAGACCTCTGCTCCATAATGTCAGGGTATCTGTGAATGTTATTAAATAATATATATATATATGGCTGTCTACACCAAATGATTCATTTATTTATGAAACTGGTTACAGCAGTTATATTTACTCTGCCAAATGATTCTTGGCTGTGTAAACCAACCCCCCTCTCTCATTCATAAATTAAATTGTTTGCATAGTTATCTCAAAAAGAACAAAGAAATAAACATTTGTTTCAATTAGAAAAAGGCAAGTTATTTCAAAGAGAAGCATATGCCAAGAGACATGATGTCTGAGGATTTCTTTTGATGAATTATCAGATTCAGAAAGGCCAGTTTGGAAGAAATGACTAAGTGTCACCTAGGTGTTAAATTGCCCCGCCGTGTTGAATCCACAAATTCTAGACGTTACATCTAGATAAAAAAATAAAAAAATAGCTAAAGAGAAACACATGTTACATTGTAGCTGTTTAAATTCATTTTTGAAATACAACTGGTATAATTTTAAATACTGTATAAAAATGTATAATTCTCAAACATGAAATACAGGGAGTGCAGAATTATTAGGCAAGTTGTATTTTTGAGGATTAATTTTATTATTGAACAACAACCATGTTCTCAATGAACCCAAAAAACTCATTAATATCAAAGCTGAATATTTTTGGAAGTAGTTTTTAGTTTGTTTTTAGTTTTAGCTATTTTAGGGGGATATCTGTGTGTGCAGGTTACTATTACTGTGCATAATTATTAGGCAACTTAACAAAAAGCAAATATATACCCATTTCAATTATTTATTTTTACCAGTGAAACCAATATAACATCTCAACATTCACAAATATACATTTCTGACATTCAAAAACAAAACAAAAACAAATCAGTGACCAATATAGCCACCTTTCTTTGCAATGACACTCAAAAGCCTGCCATCCATGGATTCTGTCAGTGTTTTGATCTGTTCACCATCAACATTGCGTGCAGCAGCAACCACAGCCTCCCAGACACTGTTCAGAGAGGTGTACTGTTTTCCCTCCTTGTAAATCTCACATTTGATGATGGACCACAGGTTCTCAATGGGGTTCAGATCAGGTGAACAAGGAGGCCATGTCATTAGATTTTCTTCTTTTATACCCTTTCTTGCCAGCCACGCTGTGGAGTACTTGGACGCGTGTGATGGAGCATTGTCCTGCATGAAAATCATGTTTTTCTTGAAGGATGCAGACTTCTTCCTGTACCACTGCTTGAAGAAGGTGTCTTCCAGAAACTGGCAGTAGGACTGGGAGTTGAGCTTGACTCCATCCTCAACCCGAAAAGGCCCCACAAGCTCATCTTTGATGATACCAGCCCAAACCAGTAGTCCACCTCCACCTTGCTGGCGTCTGAGTCGGACTGGAGCTCTCTGCCCTTTACCGATCCAGCCACGGGCCCATCCATCTGGCCCATCAAGACTCACTCTCATTTCATCAGTCCATAAAACCTTAGAAAAATCAGTCTTGAGATATTTCTTGGCCCAGTCTTGACGTTTCAGCTTGTGTGTCTTGTTCAGTGGTGGTCGTCTTTCAGCCTTTCTTACCTTGGCCATGTCTCTGAGTATTGCACACCTTGTGCTTTTGGGCACTTCAGTGATGTTGCAGCTCTGAAATATGGCCAAACTGGTGGCAAGTGGCATCTTGGCAGCTGCACGCTTGACTTTTCTCAGTTCATGGGCAGTTATTTTGCGCCTTGGTTTTTCCACATGCTTCTTGCGACCCTGTGGACTATTTTGAATTAAACGCTTGATTGTTCGATGATCACGCTTCAGAAGCTTTGCAATTTTAAGAGTGCTGCATCCCTCTGCAAGATATCTCACTATTTTTTACTTCTTTTGACCCATTTTGCCAAAGGAAAGGAAGTTGCCTAATAATTATGCACACCTGATATAGGGTGTTGATGTCATTAGACCACACCCCTTCTCATTACAGAGATGCACATCACCTAATATGCTTTATTGGTAGTAGGCTTTCAAGCCTATACAGCTTGGAGTAAGACAACATGCATAAAGAGGATGATGTGGTCAAAATACTCATTTGCCTAATAATTCTGCACTCCCTGTATATGCCTCAGACTGTATTAAAGGTCTATATATGTATCTTGGTGGGAATATTTTTGGTTGCTAACTACTTTTGAAATCCTGCTTGCTGCCATCTTTGCTTATAGAAGGATCAGTGTGCAAACACAATTTTCTGTAAGACAAATACGTTGGGACACTCTTTGTGGATAAGAGACTATCAAGATTAATTCTCTCACAAATGTGCATAATTCCTCTAAGCATATGACGATAGACATATTTGGATATTAACTGAATTCTCAAACTGGTGAAAAAGTATCAAGAAATACATTCATTGTTGCTGCAGTTTAATTGAAGCTGATAAATTTAAAAGAGCACAATTATTATACAGTTATTATAGTGAACTCTTTCAGAACTGTACATAAACTGGTTATTGTGATTATATCCCTGGTAGTTAATAATTAAGCATAGTAAGTGGGTAATCCATATTGAGCATTGAACTAGAGTTATTGGTTAATAACAGAAGATTCTGGTATTTCATTGTGGTGATGTAATGCAATTCAATTGTGAATAAGGTTAATTCTAAAAGTACATTTGGTTTGCTTTGTAAAGAATATTGTAACAGTTTAAACTTGTATAGTTCGATTCATATCTGGTTTTCTAGAAATATAATTCAACGTGTTTATAAATTTAACTAATATAAAGAATTTAGGAATTTACATTAATTTTAATTGTTTTGTATATTCATTTTATTGGGGTTTGTTTAAAGAATAATTATTAAATATATTGTATTATAACCCGGCCATATACGTAAATTGCCACAGAACAAGCTACCAAGTTATTGAGCTGGTGTTCATTCCCACAGACAGACAGATAACAGACAGATAAAGCCAATAACTTGATAGTTTTAATAGTCACTTGGGAGGATTCTATATGAAATTTCATATAGGAACCTTCCCAAGTAATTTTATCCACATTGAGAGATACAAATCTGATTCATATATTAATGCTTTATATCATAGCTGCTATGACATATCACATAGTCCACTAAAATAGCTGTATCGTTTTGTGTAGTGTTTTTAATTTTCGGCCAGCAGACTTTCATGCCAGCTGCATAGCTACAACAAATCAGTTTTGTTTAAAGAGAACAGAGGCGCCACCATGGCCTAGTACCACCAAAACAAATATAGAAGGATGCAGATGAATATAATGCTCACTAACAAAAAGCACCCAACGGTGCTAGCGGGGCAGACTGGAACTTCGCAGTGGTCCAGCTCACTGTGTGATACCAGCAATGATGTCCAGTCAGATGACCTTAAGGGAATGTGTCTGTTGCCTTGGTAATAGTTCCTTCACTATATGTTACAGCGAACTCCTCATATCTCTTGTCAGATAGTAATTTACATTTGTCTCTTCTATCTTATTTGCAGGAGACAATTTGGGCTTTAGTCTCCACCCTAGATGTGCTGTATCCTCTGATCGATGCACTAGCCCATAACCCGGCTCAGAGCACTGTTGCTTCCATTTGTCTCACTGCAACAGAATAGAAGACAGGGTATCAGGAAATGAGGCGCATCTGAGAGTTGAGATCCCAGGCAGAGCAGGGGAAGCACAGTCAGACTGTGGGGAGTTGGCTGTAACATATAGTGAAGGAACTATTACCGAGATAGAAGAGACAAATGCAAATTACTATCTGACAAGAGATATGAGGAGTTGGCTGTAACATATCGTGAAGGAACTATTACCGAGGCAACAGACACATTCCCTTAAGGTCATCTGACTGGACATCCTTGCTGGTATCACACAGTGAGCTGGACCACTGCGAAGTTCCAGTCTGCCCCGCTAGCACCATTGGGTGCTTTTGTTTGTGAGAATTATATTCATCTGCATCATTCTATATTTGTTTTGGTGGTACTAGGCCATGTGGCGCCTCTGTTCTTTTTCTGCAAATCACGATACACCAGGATTTGACCGTCCTTCGACAGAGAGCCGCCCCCCCCCTTTTTTCTGGATTATATGGACTTTTATGTTTAGTTGTTTTATTGTTTGCTCGCTATAGTTTTATATTGTTTTTTTATATATTTATTTTATTTAGCTTATTTCATTTGCTTCTATATTGTTCTTATATATAGGTAGTAGGAAGCACCCGCTGAGGGTTTGGCTGTACATCTGTACACCATTCTCTATTCTATTGTTTAAAGACTGCAAATTATAGCACCATTTTTAATATTTCTCCATTTTAAAACATCTCAAAATATTTAAGTGAAATAATTTAAAGAAACACTTTGTGAAGAAAAAAATGATACTATTGCATTAAAAATAAGTCTCCTGCATCAAACATAAATAATTGTTGTGTTTGGCACTCACTAGATTTTTATTTTAAACAATATTGAAAAATGATAAATCCTTAAATCAATTTAACCAGAAAATCTTGACATACTGTAAGTTCACTTGTATCAGTGCAACGCAAATGTTTTGTTTTAAATGTGAATTTTATGGGCTACATAGTGTTTCAAAGTACTGGTTATTATATTATTTATATTTTATTTTAGTAACATTTTGATCCACAATTCACAGATTTGAGGAAATCTGCTAGAAAAAAAGGGTTTATTACAAACAATGGTAATGTTGATTACAAAACATAAAAATGGATTGGAGAACAATTTTTTGTCTAATGGTTATGGCTAATGATCTTGTAACTACTCATAGTAAGCTTTTTATACTAAACTATAGAACACTATAACAAAACTCTCACCTCTGCATTAGACACACTTGCTGCTTCCCAGCTGCGCAAAACACCACGCCGTCAGTTACAGCCCTGGCACGCTCAGCAAACATGCTATTTGCAAAAATGCTCCCATACTGCTGAGCGTGTCTGGAGGAAAACTCACTCTGAACCTGATTTCATACACTATAAGTTTATTCTTCGCTCATACACTTCTGCCCTTCACTTAGCCAAGCAAACCTACTTCTCTTCTCTCATATCTACCCTTTCCACAAACCCTAAACGAATCTTCTCCACCTTTTAAATCTCTTCGGTACCTACCTGCTCCACCCCACCCCCCATCTGTCTTTAGTGCTCAAGACCTGGCAGACTACTTTTTGAACAAAACACGTACTATCCGAAGCAACATCCTAACACCAACCTGCAATATTCCAACAACAGGCCCAGTTACTTCCTCTGCCACCCTCTGCATCTTCCATCCAGCCACTGAGAATGAAGTTTCTTCCTTACTATCTTATCCACGCCACACTACCTACCCGCTCAACCCTATCCCTTCCCATCTTATACCCTCCCTGTCTTCCCCCCTCACTCCTGCTCTTACATCTTCAACCTATCTCTCTCTACCGGCTCATTCCCATCTTCTTTCAAACATGCAAAAGTCACTCCCATACTCAAAAAAACCCTCCCTCAAGTCTCGACCCTAATTCTCCTGAAAGCTACAGTCCCATATCACTGCTTCCACTAGCATCAAAACTCCTTGAAAAACTAGTTTACAATCGCCTAACCCACTTCCTGTCCACCAACTCTTTGCTTGACCCCCTGCAATCTGGATTCCACCCCAAACACTCAATTGAGACTGCCCTTACCAAGGTTAGTAACGATCTTCTCTCTGCTAAAAATATTGGCCACTACTCTATACTCATCTTACTTTACCTCTCAGCTGCCTTCGACACAGTTGACCACCCCTTCCTCCTACAGACCCTTAGCTCTTTTCGCCTCTGTGACACTGCTCTTTTCTGGATTCATTCCTATCTTTCTCACATGTCTTTCTCTGTGTCATTTGCCAGTGACTCCTCCTCTCCTATGCCTCTGTCTGTTGGAGTACCTCAAGGTTCTGTTCTGGGTCCTCTACTCTTTTCCATCTATACTTCTTCGCTGGGTAAATTTATCAACAGTTATGGCTTCAAATATCACTTCTATGCTGATGACACCCAGATCTACCTCTCCACCCCTGCTGCCTCTCCCTCTATCCTTTCCTGGATGGCCTCTCACCACCTAAAGATTAACATGTCCAAGACTGAGCTCCTTATCGCCCCCTCAAGCTCTACGCCGACTTCTGACTTCACTATCCCTGTTGACAGCATCACCATTTCCCCATCGCCCCAAGTCCGCTGCCTCGCAGTTACACTTGACTCAAATCTATCCTTCATCCCCCATATCAAATCTCTTTCTACATCCTGCCGCAACCATCTACACAAGATTTCCAAGATTCACCCTTGTCTGAGCGCTGACACCACAAAGCAAATAATCCACTCCCTTGTTATTTCCAGAATTGACTACTACAATAACCTACTCGTTGGCCTTCCTCTTTCCCGCCTCTCCCCCCTTCAATCCATCATAAATGCCTCTGCCAGGCTGGTCCACCTTTCCAGTAGCTCTGTATCTGCTGCACCTCTCTGCGAGTCCCTTCATTGGCTCCCCATTTACAGTAGAATTCAATTCAAAATTCTCACCCTTACATACAAAGCTCTCACCAACGCCGCTCCCCTTTACCTATCCTCTCTAATAAGCAAGTAAACTCCAGCCCGCCCACTAAGATCCAACAATGACCTGCTCCTTCCATCTGCGACTATCACCTCCTCTCATGCTAGACTGCAGGACTTCTGTCGTGCAGCACCTTCCCTCTGGAACACTCTCCCTCATGTTGTCAGGCTTTGCCCTAATCTTTCTTCCTTTAAATGATCCCTAAAGACTTTTGTGTACAGGGAAGCCTACCACCCAACTCAATAATAAATTAATTTCACTTACCTAACATTTCCCTCATCTAACTCTGTATTAACATATTTCTCAATCTTGTAGTCCTCACCTCCTGTTTCTCAACCTCCTACCGTTCTAGATTGTAAATTCCCACGGTAATAGGACCCTCAATCCATCCTGTATGTGTTTGTAAATTTTGTCCTGTTTCTTACAAGTCTTATATTGTTTTATTTAAAATAATTGTATCCATGGGCAGCGCTGCGGAATATGTTGGCGCTACATAAATAAAGTATAATAATAATAAATAATAATAACACCATGCTGATACTACTGAGAAACAAATGTGTCTACCTGGATTGACACAGAAAACAGACATACTGTATGTAATTTTTTGTACTGTTATCAGTTGTATGTAAATGGATTTTCATAAATGGTAAAATGTAACTGTTCTATTGTGGTCAGCTGCTAAAGAAGGCTGTAATTAACTATTTGTTGCTGACTTCTAGAAGCTGAGGGGTTAAAATGTATTTTACATATCCTTGTTTTTTTAAATGGTAGTTTGCAGAATCGTAATTTACTTGTGATTTTTCCTTTTATAAATGTGTGCAAAAATTCTGTATAAGAATAAATATTTTATAAGCAAAATGTGCAGGGATGTATTGTTCCAATGCAGTCCATAGATATATTGCTTCTTTAAGGGACATGATAACCAAATGTTGAAGCCCTTGAAAGTAATGCAGCATAGCTGTAAAAAGCTGTCTAGAAAATATCACCTAAACATCTCTATGTAAAAAAGATGTTTTACCTCAAAATTTCCTCAGTAGCCACATCCCATTGTAAAGGAACTTTAAGCAGCCAATCAGAATGCTAGTCCCAGAACTTGCAAGGGAGTGTGCATCTGTCATTTGCAGGCAAGGTCATATTTCCCTAAAATAAAGTTTACTATGACATCTCACAAAGTTCAAGGGAAATCTCATGGGATTACAGTAAAACAATGCATGACCTCAGCACTGCTAATGCTGATTGGTTACTGTTTTTTTTTTGGGGGGGGGGGGGGTTAAACCTGCAACTAGACAGTAGCTGATTAGAAACTGTTTAATGAGCACTTACTATTGTGAGGTGAACAAATGTTGAGGTAAAATATTTTCGCTTTTTTTACATAGAGATGTTCATGTGATATTTTCTTGTCTTCTTTTTACAGTTCAGCTGCATCACTTTCAAGTGATTTAACATATGGGTATCATGTCCCTTTAAGTATGTTTATTTTATTTCGCTGCTTTAGCCATTTATGGAGAAATGTAAATTGACTCATAAACTAAATTACACAGTCAATTCTCTAAAAATAGATTTCAGGGGCGCAATCCGATATACGGCGCAGGTTTTAGCGCAAGCGTGAAAACCTGTGCCGCCTGTAGTTTCAGCTCGCACAGCGCGCTATCTCATATACGGCGCCAGCAGTTGCTAAAATGCCTTAAGTCGGACAAACTAGCGATGTCCAGAAATAAGCGTAAGTACAAATTTCTGGAGTCGCCAGTGACTTACGGCACTTTAGAAACTGCCGCCGTATAAAAAAGCTAACTAAAGTATAAAATCTCCCGTTACTGTCTAACACGCCTCCCAAAAATAACCCGACACGTATACCCCTCTATCCGCAATCCCCCTCTCACTCCTAATAATAAATATATTAACCCCTAAACCGCCGCTCCCGGACCCCGTCGCCAGCTACATTAAATGTATTACCCCCTAATCTGACCCCCCTACACCGCCGCCAGCTACATTAAATGTCTTACCCCCTAATGTGATCTCCCTACACCACCGCCACCTATATTAAAATTATTACCCCCTAATGTGAGCCCCCTACCCCGCCGCCACCTACATGAACTATTTAACCCCTAATATGATCCCCCTACACCGCCGCTACCTACATTAACTATATTACCCCATAATCTGAGCCCTCTACACCGCCGCCACCTATTTTAAATATATTAACCCCTAATATGATCCCCCTATACCGCCGCCACCTATATTATATGTACTACCCCCTAATCTGACCCCCTTACACCGCCGCCACCTATATTAAATTTATTAACCCCTAATGTGAGCCCCCTACACTGCTGCCACCTATATTAAATGTATTAACCCCTAATCTAATCCCCTACACCGCCGCCACCTATATTAAATATATTAACCACTAAACCTAAGTCTAACCCTAACACCCCCTAACTTAATTATTATTGAAATAAATCTAAATAATATTAATAATATTAACTAAATTATTCCTATTTAAATCTAAATACTTACCTATAAAATAAACCCTAAGGCCTAGATTTGGAGTTTGGCGTTAGCCGTGAAAACCAGCGTTAGAGGCTCCTAACGCTGGTTTTAGGCTAACTCCGGTATTTGGAGTCACTCAAAAAAGGGTCTAACGCTCACTTTTCAGCCGCGACTTTTCCATACCGCAGATCCCCTTACGTAATTTGCGTATCCTATCTTTTCAATGGGATCTTTCTAAGTCCGGTATTTAGAGTCGTGTCTGAAGTGAGCGTTAGAAATCTAACGACAAAACTCCAGCCGCAGAAAAAAGTCAGTAGTTAAGAGCTTTATGGGTTAACGCCGGTTTATAAAGCTCTTAACTACTGTACTCTAAAGTACACTAACACCCATAAACTACCTATGTACCCCTAAACCGAGGCCCCCCCACATCGCCGACACTCAATTAAATTTTTTTAACCCCTAATCTGCCGACCACCACCTACATTATACTTATGTACCCCTAATCTGCTGCCCCTAACACCGCCGACCCCTGTATTATATTTATTAACCCCTAATCTGCCCCCCACAACGTCGCCGCCAGCTACCTACAATAATTAACCCCTAATCTGCCGACCACAAAGCGCCGCCACCTACATTATAGCTATGTACCCCTAATCTGCTGCCCCTAACACCGCCGACCCCTATATTATATTTATTAACCCCTAATCTGCCCCCCTCAACGTCGC
This sequence comes from Bombina bombina, assembly GCF_027579735.1. NCBI lineage: Eukaryota > Metazoa > Chordata > Amphibia > Anura > Bombinatoridae > Bombina > Bombina bombina. Next base: position 796,084,024 of record NC_069501.1, on the reverse strand, counting down.
CTCCACCTGCCTACACTTATTAACCCCTAATCTGCCGAGCGGACCGCATCGCTACTATAATAAAGTTATTAACCCCTAATCCGCCTCACTAACCCTATAATAAATAGTATTAACCCCTAATCTGCCCTCCTTAACATCGCCGACACCTAACTTCAATTATTAACCCCTAATCTGCCGACCGGAGCTCACCGCTATTCTAATAAATGTATTAACCCCTAAAGCTAAGTCTAACCCTAACACTAACACCCCCCTAAATTAAATATAATTTACATCTAACGAAATTAATTATCTCTTATTAAATAAATTATTCCTATTTAAAGCTAAATACTTACCTGTAAAATAAATCCTAATATAGCTACAATATAAATTATAATTACATTGTAGCTATTTTAGGATTAATATTTATTTTACAGGCAACTTTGTAATTATTTTAACCATGTACAATAGCTATTAAATAGTTAAGAACTATTTAATAGTTACCTAGTTAAAATAATTACAAAATTAAACCTAACACTATACTATCATTAAATAAAATACCTATAATTACCTACAATTAAACCTAACACTACACTATCATTACATTAATTAAATACAATATCTACAAATAACTACAATGAAATAAACTAACTAAAGTACAAAAAAATAAAAAAATATTTACAAACATAATAAAAATATTACAACAATTTTAAACTAATTACACCTACTCTAAGCCCCCTAATAAAATAACAAAGACCCCCAAAATAAAAAATGCCCTACCCTATTCTAAATTACTAAAGTTCAAAGCTCTTTTACCTTACCAGCCCTGAACAGGGCCCTTTGCGGGGCATGCCCCAAGAAGTTCAGCTCTTTTGCCTGTAAAAAAAAGCATACAATACCCCCCCCCAACATTACAACCCACCACCCACATACCCCTAATCTAACCCAAACCCCCCTTAAATAAACCTAACACTAAGCCCCTGAAGATCATCCTACCTTGTCTTCACCTCACCAGGTATCACCGATCCGTCCTGGCTCCAAAATCTTCATCCAAGCCAAGCGGGGGCTGGCGATCCATCATCCGGTGACTGAAGAGGTCCAGAAGAGGCTCCAAAGTCTTCATCCTATCCGGGAAGAAGAGGCGATCCGGACCGGCAACCATCTTCATCCAAGCGGCATCTTCTATCTTCATCCGATGACGAGCGGCTCCATCCTGAAGACCTCCACCGCGGACCCATCTTCTTCCGGCGACGTCCAACTGAAGAATGACGGTTCCTTTAAGGGACGTCATCCAAGATGGCGTCCCTCGAATTCCGATTGGCTGATAGGATTCTATCAGCCAAACGGAATTAAGGTAGGAATATTCTGATTGGAATCAGCCAATCAGAATCAAGTTCAATCCGATTGGTTAGGTTTATTTAAGGGGGGTTTGGGTTAGATTAGGGGTATGTGGGTGGTGGGTTGTAATGTTGGGGGGGGTATTGTATGTTTTTTTTTACAGGCAAAAGAGCTGAACTTCTTGGGGCATGCCCCGCAAAGGGCCCTGTTCAGGGCTGGTAAGGTAAAAGAGCTTTGAACTTTAGTAATTTAGAATAGGGTAGGGCATTTTTTATTTTGGGGGTATTTGTTATTTTATTAGGGGGCTTAGAGTAGGTGTAATTAGTTTAAAATTGTTGTAATATTTTTATTATGTTTGTAAATATTTTTTTATTTTTTGTAACTTAGTTCTTTTTTATTTTTTGTACTTTAGTTAGTTTATTTCATTGTAGTTATTTGTAGATATTGTATTTAATTAATGTATTGATAGTGTAGTGTTAGGTTTAATTGTAGGTAATTATAGGTATTTTATTTAATTAATTTAATGATAGTATAGTGTTAGGTTTAATTCTAATTTAGGTTAGGATTTATTTTACAGGTAATTTTGTAATTATTTTAACTAGGTAACTATTAAATAGTTCTTAACTATTTAATAGCTATTGTACATGGTTAAAATAATTACAAAGTTGCCTGTAAAATAAATATTAATCCTAAAATAGCTACAATGTAATTATAATTTATATTGTAGCTATATTAGGATTTATTTTACAGGTAAGTATTTAGCTTTAAATAGGAATAATTTATTTAATAAGAGATAATTAATTTCGTTATATTTAACTTAGGGGGGTGTTAGTGTTAGGGTTAGAATTAGCTTTAGGGGTTAATACATTTATTAGAATAGCGGTGAGCTCCGGTCGGCAGATTAGGGGTTAATAATTGAAGTTAGGTGTCAGCGATGTTAGGGAGGGCAGATTAGGGGTTAATACTATTTATTATAGGGTTAGTGAGGCGGATTAGGGGTTAATAACTTTATTATAGTAGCGCTCAGGTCCGCTCGGCAGATTAGGGGTTAATAAGTGTAGGCAGGTGGAGGCGACGTTGTGGGGGGCAGATTAGGGGTTAATAAATATAATATATTGGTCGACGATGTTAGGGACAGCAGATTAGGGGTACATAGGGATAATGTAAGTAGCGGCGGTTTACGGAGCTGCAGATTAGGGGTTAATAATAATATGCAGGGTCAGCGATAGCGGGGGCAGCAGATTAGGGGTTAATAAGTGTAAGGTTATGGGTGTTTAGACTCGGGGTACATGTTAGAGTGTTAGGTGCAGACATAGGAAGTGTTTCCGCATAGCAAACAATGGGGCTGCGTTAGGCGCTGAACGCGGCTTTTTTTGCAGGTGTTAGGTTTTTTTTCAGCTCAAACAGCCCCATTGTTTTCTATGGGGGAATCGTGCACGAGCACGTTTTTGAGGCTGGCCGCTTGCGTAAGCAACTCTGGTATCGAGAGTTGAAGCTGCGTTAAAAATGCTCTACGCTCCTTTTTTGGAGCCTAACGCAGCCTTTATGTGGACTCTCAATACCAGAGTTATTTTTATGGTGCGGCCAGAAAAAAGATGGCGTTAGCTTTTCGGGTCGTTACCGACAAAACTCTAAATCTAGCCGTAAGATAGCTACAATATAATTAATAATTACATTGTATCTATTTTAGGGTTTATATTTATTTTACAGGTAACTTTGTATTTATTTTAACTAGGTACAATAGCTATTAAATAGTTAATAACTATTTAATAGCTACCTAGTTAAATAATTACCAAATTACCTGTAAAATAAATCCGAACTCAAGTTACCATTACACCTAACACTACCCTATCAATAAATTAATTAAATAAACTACAATTATCTCAAATAAAATACAGTTAAATATACTAATCTATATTACAAAAAAAACAAACACTAAATTACAAAAAATAAAAAAAGATTAGAAGAATTTTAAGCTAATTACACCTAATCTAAGCCCCCTAATAAAATAACAAAGCCCCCCAAAATAATAAAATTTCCCTACCCTAAACTAAATTAAAAAAGTAATCAGCTCTATTACCAGCCCTTAAAAGGGCCTTTTGCAGGGCATTGCCCCAAAGTAATCAGCTCTTTTACCAGTAAAAAAAAGAACAACCCCCCCCCCCCATTACAACCCACCACCCACGAGTTGAAGACCGATGACCGCGGAGCTGAAGACCATTTTATTTAAGGGGGGATCGGGTGGGTTTTAGAGTAGGGGTGTGTAGGTGGTGGGTTGTAATGGGGGGGTGTTCTTTTTTTACAGGTAAAAGAGCTGATTACTTTGGGGCAATGCCCCGCAAAAGGCCCTTTTAAGGGCTGGTAATAGAGCTGATTACTTTTTTAATTTAGTTTAGGGTAGTGAAATTTTATTATTTTGGGGGGCTTTGTTATTTTATTAGGGGGCTTAGATTAGGTATAATTAGCTTAAAATTCTTGTAATCTTTTTTTATTTTTTGTAATTTAGTGTAATTTTGTAATATAGATTAGTGTATTTAACTGTATTTTATTTGAGATAATTGTAGTTTATTTAATTAATTTATTGATAGGGTAGTGTTAGGTGTAATGGTAACTTAGGTTAGGATTTATTTTACAGGTAATTTGGTAATTATTTTAACTAGGTAGCTATTAAATAGTTATTAACTATTTAATAACTATTGTACCTAGTTAAAATAAATACAAAAAGTTACCTGAAAAATAAATATAAACCCTAAAATAGCTACAATGTAATTATTAATTATATTGTAGCTATCTTAGGGTTTATTTTATAGATAAGTATTTAGATTTAAATAGGAATAATTTAGTTAATATTATTAATATTATTTAGATTTATTTTAATAATAATTGAAGTTAGGGGGTGTTAGGGTTAGACTTAGGTTTAGTGGTTAATAAATTTAATATAGGTGGCGGAGGTGTAGGGGGCTCACATTAGGGGTTAATATATTTAAAATAGGTGGCGGCGGGGTAGGGGGCTCACATTAGGGGGTAATAATTTTAATATAGGTAGTGGCAGTATAGGGGGATCACATTAGGGGGTTAGACATTTAATGTAGCTGGCGGCGGTGTAGGGGGGTCAGATTAGGGGGTAAGACATTTAATGTAGCTGGCGGCGGGGTCCGGGAGCAGCGGTTTAGGGTTTAAGCACTTTATTAAAGATTGCAGTGGGGGATTGCAGTTGACAGGTAGATAGACATTGCGCATGTGTTAGGTGTTAGGTTTTATTTTGCAGGTAGTTTAGGGAATTACGGGGCTCCAATACTCAGCGTAAGGCTTACTACACCTGCAATTTGTGGCGAGGTGAAAATAAAGTAAGATTTCTCCATTTTCGCCACGTAAGTCCTTATGCTGTATATTGGATACCAAACTGCGCGGGTTTGGTATATCACTCTATGGGCCAAAAAACTACGGACGAAGGGTGAAATATACGAGCGTAACTTCTATGTTACGCCGTATATAGGATACCAAACCAGCGCAAAATTTGGCGTCGCCGGCTTTTGCGGGCGACGCTGCATATCGGATTGGGCCCATAGTCTTAACATTCTCTCTAGTCTCCCCAGTTGTTGAGATTTAATAACATAAATAATTATTATAAATCATATTTTTACAATGCATAATTAAAGGGACATAAACTCAAAACTGAAGTCTTCATAAAATGTTAACCTGCAACATTTTATTCAGTGACTGTGCAAGTAATCTGTTTTTGCTAATTTTGCTAACCAAATGAGTATTTTCAATAGTTTTAAACAATTCTTTAGTAAGCAGATCTTTAAGTATTTTACATTTTATAAGGTTATCAAGCTACATGATGAGAACAAAGACACTCATAAGTGAGGGGTAGTGACAGCTAGTAACATCATGTCAGGGTACATATATATATATATATATATATATATATAAAAAGACAAGAGAATTTATATATATATGAAGCTATCGGCTAGATTACGAATTGTCCGTTAGGGTAGAAAAGCAGTGTTAAGAGGTCCTAACGCTGCTTTTTTACGCCCGCTGGTATTACGAGTCTTGAAGGTTTAGGGTCACCGCACACTTCTTTGGCCTTACCGCAAAATGACTTACATAAACTTTGTAAAGTCTTTTTTCTATGGGACTTCCATAGTGCTGATATTACGGGGTCGATCCGATATAAAGCGTCGCCCGCAAAAGCCGGCGACGCCAATATTTACGCTGATTTGGTATCCTATATACGGCGTAACCTAGAAGTTACGCGCGTATATTTCTGCCGTCGCCCGTAGTTTTTTGGGCCATAGGCAGGTATACCAAACCAGCGCAGTTTGGTAGCCAATATGCAGCGTAAGGACTTACGTGGCGAAAATGGAGAAAACTTACTCCATTTTCACCTCGCCACAAAAAGCAGCCGTAAGAAGCCTTACGCTGACTATTGGAGCCCCGTAACTCCCTAAACTAACTAGAAAATAAACCTAACACCTAACGCATGCGCAATGTCTATCTCCCTGTCAACCGCGATCTTCTAAAATAAACCTAACACCTAACGCATGCGCAATGTCTATCTCCCTGTCAACCGCGATCTGCTAAATAAAACCTAACACCTAACGCATGCGCAATGTCTATCTACCTGTCAACCGCGATCCCCCCCCCCCCGAAATCCGTAATAAAGTTATTAACCCCTAAACCGCCGCTCCCGGACCCCGCCGCCATCTACATAAACTAACCCCCTACTGTGAGCCCCTAAAACCGCCGCCATCTACCTTATCTATCCCCTAATCTGACCCCTTACACCGCCGCCACCTATATAAAAATTATTAACCCCTAATCTAATCCCCCTATACCACCGCCAGCTATATTAATATTATTAACCCCTAATGTAAGCCCCTTACACCGCCGCCATCTCTATTAAAATGATTAACCCCTAATTTAATCTACCTACCCCGCCGCCAGCTATATTATCTATATTAACCCTAAGTATATTATAGTTAATATAGGTATTACATTATATATATTAACTATATTAACCCTAATTATATTAGGGTTAATATAGTTAATATAGTTACTATAGTATTTATATTAACTATATTAACTCTATCTAACCCTAACTAAATTTATATTAAATTAATCTAATTCATTTATAAACCAAAATATTCCTATTTAAATCTAAATACTTACCTATAAAATAAACCCTAAGATAGCTACAATATAATTAATAATTACATTGTAGCTATGTTAGGGTTAATATTTATTTTACAGGTAAATTGTTAATTATTTTAACTAGGTATAATAGATATTAAATAGTTATTAACTATTTAATATCTACCTAGTTAAAATAATTACCCAATTACCTGTAAAATAAATCCTAACCTAAGTTATAAATACACCTACACTATCAATAAATTTAATAAACTACAAACATCTATCTAAAAATACAATTAAATTAACTAAACTAAATTACAAAAAAAAACAAACACTAAATTACAAAAAATAAAAAAAAGATTACAAGATTTTTAAGCTAATTACACCTATTCTAAGCCCCCTAATAAAATAATAAACCCCCAAAATAAAAAAAATTCCCTGCCCTATTCTAAATTAAACAAATTTCAAAGCTCTTTACCTTACCAGCCCTTAAAAGGGCCTTTTGTGGGGCATGCCCCAAAGAATTCAGCTCTTTTGCATACAACAAATACAATCCCCCCCCCCCCCATTACAACCCACCACCCACATACCCCTATTCTAAAACCACCCAAACCCCCCTTAAAAAAGCCTAACACTACCCCCCTGAAGATCTCCCTACCTTGTCTTCACCACACCGGGCCGAACTCCTGATCCGATCCGGGCGATGTCTTCCTCCAAGCGGCAAAGAAGAATTCTTCCTCCGGCGATGTCTTCCTCCAAGCGGCAAAGAAGAATTCTTCCTCCAGCGACGTCTTCCTCCAAGCGGCAGCAAAGTCTTCATTCTTCCAGCGGCATCTTCAATCTTCTTTCTTCACTCCGCCGCCGCGGAGCATCCATCCCGGCCGACTGCTGTACTACGAATGAGGTACCTTTAAATGACGTCATCCAAGATGGCGTCCGCCGAATTCCGATTGGCTGATAGGATTCTATCAGCCAATCGGAATTAAGTTAGAAAAATCTGATTGGCTGATTGAATCAGCCAATCAGATTCAAGTTCAATCCGATTGGCTGATCCGAACAGCCAATCAGATTGAGCTCGCATTCTATTGGCTGTTCCGATATTAGGGGGCTTAGAATAGGTGTAATTAGCTTAAAAATCTTGTAATCTTTTTTTTATTTTTTGTAATTTAGTGTTTTTTTTTTTTTTGTAATTTAGTTTAGTTAATTTAATTGTATTTTTAGATAGATGTTTGTAGTTTATTAAATTTATTGATAGTGTAGGTGTATTTATAACTTAGGTTAGGATTTATTTTACAGGTAATTGGGTAATTATTTTAACTAGGTAGATATTAAATAGTTAATAACTATTTAATATCTATTATACCTAGTTAAAATAATTAACAATTTACCTGTAAAATAAATATTAACCCTAACATAGCTACAATGTAATTATTAATTATATTGTAGCTATCTTAGGGTTTATTTTATAGGTAAGTATTTAGATTTAAATAGGAATATTTTAGTTTATAAATGAATTAGATTAATTTAATATAAATTTAGTTAGGGGTGTTAGGGTTAGATAGAGTTAATATAGTTAATATAAATACTATAGTAACTATATTAACTATATTAACCCTAATATAATTAGGGTTAATATAGTTAATATATATAATGTAATAACTATATTAACTATAATATACTTAGGGTTAATATAGATAATATAGCTGGCGGCGGGGTAGGTAGATTAAATTAGGGGTTAATCATTTTAATAGAGATGGCGGCAGTGTAAGGGGCTTACATTAGGGGTTAATAATTTTAATATAGATGGCGGCGGTGTTAGGGGCTCACTTTAGGGGGTTATAGATATAATATAGCTGGCGGCGGGGTACGGGAGCGGTGGTTTAGGGGTTAATAACTTTATTAGGTTGCGGCGGGGTACGGGAGCGGCGGTTTAGGGGTTAATAGCTTTTTTATTGTTAGGATAGTGAGGGGGGATAGCGGATAGAGGGTTAGACGTGGCGGGCTATGTTAGGGAGGCGTGTTAGACAGTGCGGGCTATGTTAGGGAGGCGTGTTAGACAGTGCGGGTGTTTTAGACTTTAGTCAGGTTTTATAGGCGCCGGCAGATTCTAACGTGGTGCAAGTCACTGGCGACGCCAGAAATTTGTACTTGCGCAGATTTCTGGACATCGCTGGTTTGTCAGACTTACGGCACGTTAGCATCTGACGGCGACCTATATGGGATAGCTCGAGTTGCGAGCTGAAACTGCGGGCGACGCCGGTTCCCTCGCTTGCGCCGCAAACTGCGATCTATATCGGATCGCGCCCTACGAGTCTGTCCTGGGAGGCCAAAAAGTGAGTGTTACACCCTACCCTGTCAACCTAACGCATTTAAAAGTCAGTAGTTATGAGTTTTATGGTACAACGCCGTAACATAAAACTCATAACTAAAGTGCTAAAAAGTGCACTAACACCCATAAACTACCTATTAACCCCTAAACCGAGGCACTCCTGCATCGCAAATACTAAAATAAAAAATGTAACCCCTAATCTGCCGCTCCAGACACCGCCGCCACCTACATTATATGTATGAACCCCCTAATCTGCTGACCCCAACATCGCCAACACCTACATTATTATTTACTAACCCCTAATCTGCCACCCCCAATGTCGCCGCCACCTACCTACACTTATTAACCCCTAATCTGTCGCCCCCAACGTCGCCACCACTATAATAAACATATTAACCACTAAACCGCCGCACTCCCACCTCACAAACATTAGTTAAATATTATTAACCCCTAACCTGCCGCACCCAACGTTGCCGCCACTATATTAAAGTTATTAACCCCTAAACCTAAGTCTAACCGTAAACCTAACACCCCCTAACTTAAATATAATTTAAATAAATCTAAATAAATATTACTGTAAAATAAACCCTAAGACCTAGATTTGGAGTTTGGCAAAATGCCCTTTTAAGGGCTATTGGTAGTTTAGTTTAGGCTAGGTTTTTTTTATTTTGGGGGGGCTTTTTTATTTTAATAGGGCTATTAGATTAGGTGTAATTAGTTTAAATTTCTGTAATTTGTTTATTATTTTCTGTAATTTAGTGGGTTTTTTTGTACTTTTAGCTAATTTAATTTAATTTACTTAATTGTTGTTAATTTAGTTAATTTATTTAATTATAGTGTAGTCTTAGGTGTTAGTGCAACTTAGGTTAGGTTTTATTTTACAGGTAAATTTGTCTTTATTTTAACTAGGTAGTTATTAAATAGTTAATAACTATTTAATAACTATTCTACCTAGTTAAAATAAATACAAACTTGCCTGTAAAATAAAAATAAACCCTAAAATAGCTACAATGTAACTATTAGTTATATTGTAGCTAGCTTAGGGTTTATTTTATAGGTAAGTATTTAGTTTTAAATAGGAATAATTTAGTTAATGATAGTAATATTTATTTAGATTTATTTTAAATTATATTTCAGTTAGGGGGTGTTAGGTTTAGGGTTAGACTTAGATTTAGGGGTTAATAACTTTAATATAGTGTCGGCGACGTTAAGGACAGCAGATTAGGGATTAATAAATGTAGGTAGGTGGCGGCGATGTTAGGGCCGGCAGATTAGTGGTTAATAATATTTAACTAATGTTTGCGAGGCGGGAGTGCGGCGTTTAGGGTTTAATATGTTTATTATAGTGGTGGCGACGTTGGGGGCGGCAGATTAGGGGTTAATAAGTGTAGATAGGTGGCGGCGACATTGGGGGAGGCAGATTAGGGGTTCATAAGTATAAAGTAGTTGGCGGCGGTGTCCAGAGCGGCAGATTAGGGGTTAATAATAATAATGTAGGTATCAGCAATGTCGGGGGCGGCAGATTTGGGGTTAATAAGTGTAAGATTAGGGGTGTTTAGACTCGGGGTTCATGTTAGGGTGTTAGGTGTAGACATAAATTTTATTTCCCCATAGGAATCAATGGGGCTGCGTTATGGAGTTTTACGCTGCTTTTTTGAAGGTGTTAGACATTTTTTCAGCCGGCTCTCCCCGTTTATTCCTATGGGGAAATCGTGAACGTGCACGTTACACCAGCTCACCGCTGACTTAAGCAGAGCTGGTATTGGAGTGCGGCAATGAGCAAAATTTTGCACAACGCTCACTTCTTGTCTTTTATTTTGAAATATTTTTTTATTTAAGATTTTACACATACATTGATCAATAATTCAATGAATCCAACATCACATTTACATTATTCTCTATCTTGAAGTAATTACAATAAGATCATATTTGCACATAGTATTAGCACTTTAGAGTTTCCTCTATACCCAAGTTTGGTTAGACCCAGTTTACATTTCCTACGACCAACCCTAGGCTTAATCCGCTCCTCCTGCTCCCCCCCCCCCCCTCCTAGAGGCTTTGTGGTAATGAATATATGGTTCCCACTGTAACAGGAATGCATCCCTATTATTTAGGGATTCGGCTACTGCACTCGCTTTGTCAAAGTGGTATGTAATTTTTTGCTTTATTAAGTCAAAGCTAGGAGGAATTCCTTTCCAAAATTGGGCTATGCCCAGTCTAACTATAGTACAGATCCACATAACTAGTTTGTTATTGTGTTTGGTGAGCCCCCTAATCGGAAAGTGGAGAAATGCCTGTTCCATTGTTAAAGTCATCCTCTTTTGGAAGACTTCACTTACTAGGTTAGAGGTGTGATCCCAAATTTCCTTGATGTACCTACAGTCCCACCACATATGTGTGTATGCCCCATTTTCTCCACACCCTCTATAGCAGAGTTTGGTCAGTGGACTACCTCCCCCCGATCTAGTCGGGTATAGATACCACCTAAAGGCTACCTTAATGAAATTTTCCTTAAGTGTTGCGTTCTGTGAGAAAGATAGTCCACCCGCAAGGTTCTCTGTCCAAGTTTCAACAGACCATGTTTTCCCCGTATCTTGTTCCCATTTTAGCATGAGGTGAGATTTGTCGTCTTGAGGTGGGCGATTAAATATTTTTTATAGAATGGAGATTCCTCCTCTAATACGATGATCTGATAGACAAAGCATTTCTAATGTGGTGCGTGGAGAAGCCCTCTCATTACCCATTACCTGCTGAACTCTAGATTTTAATTGTAAGTAGTGGTACCAGATGTTTTTATCTTCAAAGTCTAAGGCTTGATATTGCTCATAAGACATCACTGTGCCTTCTTTATATGCATCCGCAATCCTATAAAGCCCCTTATTGATCCATTTCTGTTGTGTATTTTTATCAATGGAAGAAGTTTGGGTTATCAAGGGGGGTTATTTTTGAATTCTTATTAAGTAGGGGAAATATAGCATTGTCTGGGGTCCACAACAAATTAGATAATGGAACAGTATCCATAACTCTGGATTCAATTTGGAACCATTGTGTAATGTTGTATGGTTTGAGCTATGCGGGCCTAGTAATAGTATGGGATAAAATTTGGGAGGCCTACCCCTCCCTATTTCCTATCAGTACACATGAGTTTTTTGTTAATTCTATCTCTTTTGCCCTGCCATATGAAATTGAGAATGTCCTTTTGAAGTTTATGTATCTCTGCGATCGGGAGCATTATAAGTAGAGATCGGAACAAATAAAGCAGCTTGGGAAGTAAATACATCTTAGTGGATAGGATTCTCCCATATAGGGATATTTTAAGTTTCATCCATTTTGCTAATAACCCTCTGATATGTTTGAACATGGGGAGGTAGTTTAACTGATAAAGGGAGTGTATGTTATAAGATAGATTAATTCCTAGGTACTTGATGGATTTTTTTGGCCATTTAAACGAAAAGTTTAGCTCCATTAATTTTTTGGTATGGTGTGGTAATTTGATACCTAAAGCTTCACATTTGTCCTCATTTATCTTGTAACCCGATAGGAGTCCAAAGTGTTGTATCAAATCATAAACTGGGGAGAGGGAAAGCAACGGTCTGGTTAATGTTAAAATGATGTCATCGGCGAATAAAGAGATTTTATGGTCAGTCTGCCCTACTTTGATTCCTGAGATGTCCTGGTTGTCATGAATTTTCACTGCCAATGGTTCTATGCTCAACGCAAATAGGAGTGGGGAGAGCGGACATCCCTGACGTGTACCATTGTTAATGTGTATAGTGTTGGATTGGTAACCAGAAAGTTTTTCGTGAGCAGTAGGGATTGAGTACAATGATTTAATTGCGCCAGAAAAGGGTCCCATAATGCCCACCCTCCCCAGAACCGCGAACATGAAGTCCCAATTGATTCTATCGAACGCCTTCTCTGCGTCCAGGGAAAGGAACAAAGAAGGCGCTCCTCCCACGGTGGCCACATTAATTAAGTCTATAATTTTCTGCGTATTGTCCGGTGCTTCTCTTTGTGTTATAAACCCAACTTGGTCTAAGTGGATTAATTTTATGAGGAGGGGTTTAAGGCGGTTCACTAATATTTTAGTAAGTAGTTTGATGTCTTGGTTAATTAAAGAAATGGGCCTATAATTTTGGCAATGCTGTTTATTCTTCCCAGGCTTTGGTATTACTGTAATTCTTGCCATGAGCATTTCCTTGGGCACTTCCTTACCTTGCAGCATGGAGTTAAATACCTGGGCTAGCTGCAGCACTAATAAGGGTTGTAGTGTTTTATAGAAGAGGCCGGAATAACCGTCAGGTCCAGGAGCTTTTGATCCTTTAAGGTTCTTAATGCTCATCTTCGTGGGTTATGGGGCTATTTAAGGAGTCACGTTCATCCGCTGTGATAGTTGGTAGAGAACTGTCTCCTAAGAAGGTTAGTAAGTCTGTGGTCTTGTCTCTGCCTTTATTGGTTGTCGGTAAGTTGTATAATTTATTATTATAGTCTGCGAATAGATTTGCTATATCTTGAGGGTCATTAGTGACTCTATTTTCTGGTGTCTGCAACTGAGGGACTGTTGTGGTTCTAATAATCTCTTTTAATTTATTAGCCTGCATCTTATCCAGTTTGTTTCCGTAAATGTTATATTGTGTATCGACTAATCTTATTGATCTGAGCGCTTCTTTATTTAAGAGTTTATCTAATTCCTCATTTACTGATTTTAATTGTTTAGCGGTAGCACGTTTAGGGTTACTACTGAATTGTATTCTCAGCTTATTTGCCTTGTTTTTAATTCTATTACTTTAGCCTCTCTGAGTTTGTGTTGCTTGGTGGATTCTGCTATCAGCAGACCTCTTACATATGCTTTTAGTGCTCCCCATTCAAGAATCGGGTTATCAGTAGAGCCATTATTAAGTTCAATAAATTCTGAGATTTGCTGTTTTAAATTGTTCAATACCGCACTGTCTTGGAGCAGATTGGTATTTAGGGTCCAGGTTTTAGTTCTACGTGGGTTGATCAATCCCGCTAGAGTGACTTCTACAATAGAGTGATCTGACCACGAACAATTTATAATTGAAGCCTTGGGCCTAGATTTAGAGTTCGGCGGTAGCCGTCAAAACCAGCGTTAGAGGCTCCTAACGCTGGTTTTGGCCGCCCGCTGGTATTTGGAGTCAGTGATTAAAGGGTCTAACGCTCACTTTACAGCCGCGACTTTTCCATACCGCAGATCCCCCTACGCCATTTGCGTAGCCTATCTTTTCAATGGGATCTTCCTAACGCCGGTATTTAGAGTCGTTTCTGCAGTGAGCGTTAGAGCTCTAACGACAAGATTCCAGCCGCCTGAAAATAGCAGGAGTTAAGAGCTTTCTGGCTAACGCCGGTTTATAAAGCTCTTAACTACTGTACCCTAAAGTACACTAACACCCATAAACTACCTATGTACCCCTAAACCGAGGTCCCCCCACATCGCCGCCACTCGATTAAAATTTTTAACCCCTAATCTGCCGACCGCCACCTACGTTATACTTATGTACCCCTAATCTGCTGCCCCTAACACCGCCGACCCCTGTATTATATCTATTAACCCCTAACTTGCCCCCCACAACGTCGCCGCAAGCTACTTAAAATAATTAACCCCTAATCTTCCGACCGCAAATCGCCGCCACCTACGTTATCCCTATGTACCCCTAATCTGCTACCCCTAACATCGCCGACCCCTATGTTATATTTATTAACCCCTAATCTGCCCCCCTCAACGTCGCCGACACCTACCTACACTTATTAACCCCTAATCTGCCGAGCGGACCTGAGCGCTACTATAATAAAGTTATTAACCCCTAATCCGCCTCACTAACCCTATCATAAATAGTATTAACCCCTAATCTGCCCTCCCTAACATCGCCGACACCTACCTTCAATTATTAACCCCTAATCTGCCGACCGGAGCTCACCGCTATTCTAATAAATGGATTAACCCCTAAAGCTAAGTCTAACCCTAACACTAACACCCCCTAACTTAAATATAATTTTTATCTAACGAAATAAATTAACTCTTATTAAATAAATGATTCCTATTTAAAGCTAAATACTTACCTGTAAAATACATCCTAATATAGCTACAATATAAATTATAATTATATTATAGCTATTTTAGGATTAATATTTATTTTACAGGCAACTTTGTAATTATTTTAACCAGGTACAATAGCTATTAAATAGTTAAGAACTATTTAATAGTTACCTAGTTAAAATAATAACAAATTTACCTGTAAAATAAATCCTAACCTAAGATATAATTAAACCTAACACTACCCTATCAATAAAATAATTAAATAAACTACCTACAATTACCTACAATTAACCTAACACTACACTATCAATAAATTAATTAAACACAATTCCTACAAATAACTACAATTAAATAAACTAGCTAAAGTACAAAAAATAAAAAAGAACTAAGTTACAGAAAATAATAAAATATTTACAAACATAAGAAAAATATTACAACAATTTTAAACTAATTACACCTACTCTAAGCCCCCTAATAAAATAACAAAGCCCCCCAAAATAAAAAATTCCCTACCCTATTCTAAAATACAAATATTACAAGCTCTTTTACCTTACCAGCCCTGAACAGGGCCCTTTGCGGGGCATGCCCCAAGAATTTCAGCTCTTTTGCCTGTAAAAAAAAACATACAATACCCCCCCCCCAACATTACAACCCACCACCCACATACCCCTAATCTAACCCAAACCCCCCTTAAATAAACCTAACACTACCCCCCTGATGATCTTCCTACCTTGTCTTCACCATGCCAGGTTCACCGATCCGTCCTGGCTCCAAGATCTTCATCCAACCCAAGCGGGGGCTAGACATCCACTGAAGAAGTCCAGAAGAGGGTCCAAAGTCTTCCTCCTATCCGGCAAGAAGAGGACATCCGGACCGGCAAACATCTTCTCCAAGCGGCATCTTCTATCTTCTTCCATCCGATGACGACCGGCTCCATCTTGAAGACCTCCAGCGCGGATCCATCCTCTTCTTCCGACGACTAGACGACGAATGACGGTTCCTTTAAGGGACGTCATCCAAGATGGCGTCCCTCGAATTCCGATTGGCTGATAGGATTCTATCAGCCAATCGGAATTAAGGTAGGAATTTTCTGATTGGCTGATGGAATCAGCCAATCAGAATATAGTTCAATCCGATTGGCTGATCCAATCAGCCAATCAGATTGAGCTCGCATTCTATTGGCTGATCGGAACAGCCAATAGAATGCGAGCTCAATCTGATTGGCTGATTGGATCAGCCAATCGGATTGAACTATATTCTGATTGGCTGATTCCATCAGCCAATCAGAAAATTCCTACCTTAATTCCGATTGGCTGATAGAATCCTATCAGCCAATCGGAATTCGAGGGACGCCATCTTGGATGACGTCCCTTAAAGGAACCGTCATTCGTCGTCTAGTCGTCGGAAGAAGAGGATGGATCCGCGCTGGAGGTCTTCAAGATGGAGCCGGTCGTCATCGGATGGAAGAAGATAGAAGATGCCGCTTGGAGAAGATGTTTGCCGGTCCGGATGTCCTCTTCTTGCCGGATAGGAGGAAGACTTTGGACCCTCTTCTGGACTTCTTCAGTGGATGTCTAGCCCCCGCTTGGGTTGGATGAAGATCTTGGAGCCAGGACGGATCGGTGAACCTGGCATGGTGAAGACAAGGTAGGAAGATCATCAGGGGGGTAGTGTTAGGTTTATTTAAGGGGGGTTTGGGTTAGATTAGGGGTATGTGGGTGGTGGGTTGTAATGTTGGGGGGGGGTATTGTATGTTTTTTTTTACAGGCAAAAGAGCTGAAATTCTTGGGGCATGCCCCGCAAAGGGCCCTGTTCAGGGCTGGTAAGGTAAAAGAGCTTGTAATATTTGTATTTTAGAATAGGGTAGGGAATTTTTTATTTTGGGGGGCTTTGTTATTTTATTAGGGGGCTTAGAGTAGGTGTAATTAGTTTAAAATTGTTGTAATATTTTTCTTATGTTTGTAAATATTTTATTATTTTCTGTAACTTAGTTCTTTTTTATTTTTTGTACTTTAGCTAGTTTATTTAATTGTAGTTATTTGTAGGAATTGTGTTTAATTAATTTATTGATAGTGTAGTGTTAGGTTAATTGTAGGTAATTGTAGGTAGTTTATTTAATTATTTTATTGATAGGGTAGTGTTAGGTTTAATTATATCTTAGGTTAGGATTTATTTTACAGGTAAATTTGTTATTATTTTAACTAGGTAACTATTAAATAGTTCTTAACTATTTAATAGCTATTGTACCTGGTTAAAATAATTACAAAGTTGCCTGTAAAATAAATATTAATCCTAAAATAGCTATAATATAATTATAATTTATATTGTAGCTATATTAGGATTTATTTTACAGGTAAGTATTTAGCTTTAAATAGGAATCATTTATTTAATAAGAGTTAATTTATTTCGTTAGATAAAAATTATATTTAACTTAGGGGGGTGTTAGTGTTAGGGTTAGACTTAGCTTTAGGGGTTAATACATTTATTAGAATAGCGGTGAGCTCCGGTCGGCAGATTAGGGGTTAATAATTGAAGGTAGGTGTCGGCGATGTTAGGGAGGGCAGATTAGGGGTTAATACTATTTATGATAGGGTTAGTGAGGCGGATTAGGGGTTAATAACTTTATTATAGTAGCGCTCAGGTCCGCTCGGCAGATTAGGGGTTAATAAGTGTAGGCAGGTGTCGGCGACGTTGTGGGGGGCAGATTAGGGGTTAATAAATATAACATAGGGGTCGGCGATGTTAGGGCAGCAGATTAGGGGTACATAGGGATAACGTAGGTGGCGGCGGTTTACGGAGCGGCAGATTAGGGGTTAAAAGTGTAATGCAGGGGTCAGCGATAGCGGGGGCGGCAGATTAGGGGTTAATAAGTGTAAGGTTAGGGGTGTTTAGACTCGGGGTACATGTTAGAGTGTTAGGTGCAGACGTAGGAAGTGTTTCCCCATAGGAAACAATGGGGCTGCGTTAGGAGCTGAACGCTGCTTTTTTGCAGGTGTTAGGTTTTTTTTCAGCTCAAACTGCCCCATTGTTTCCTATGGGAGAATCGTGCACGAGCACGTTTTTGATGCCGGCCGCGTCCGTAAGCAACTCTGGTATCGAGAGTTGCATTTGCGGTAAATATGCTCTACGCTCCTTTTTTGGAGCCTAACGCAGCATTTGTTTGAACTCTCGATACCAGAGTTAAATTTATGGTGCGGCCAGAAAAAAACCCGCGGAGCGTTAACAGCCCTTTTACCGCCGAACTCCAAATCTAGGCCTTGGTGAGCAAGGGCATTAAGATTTGACTCAAAAATATGTAGTCTATCCTAGAGTGTGTTGTATGCATGGGAGAATAGTATGTGTAGTCACTGACTTTTTGGTTGAGTGATCGCCAACTATCTATCAAGTTATGATCTATGGAAAAATCAAATAGGGTTTTGCTCGTCTTTTTAGGCATGTTGGTGAGTGACGAATCGTGCATTGTCCTGTCTACTTTGTCATTCATGGTGAGATTAAAGTCACCCCCCACAATCATTTTATATCTTTTCCATAATGTGAGGTGTTTGCTTAATTTGGAAATAAATTGTGCCTGTTGATCGTTTGGGGCATATACATTGACAGGTGTGTTTTGTAAGGATCCCTTTATTATTAAAAACCTACCCTCCCTATCTTTTACTACCGAATCTTCGTGAAAATTCAGTGAGGAGTGGATTAGCACTGAAACTCCGCATTTCTTTTTTGGACCTATGGCGTGATATTGTGTAGGGAATGTTTTATCCCAATATTTGGGAGTATATGAGGACGTAAAATGTGTTTCCTGAAGCATCACTATGTGTGCATTTAGTGCTTTATATTCTAAAATTGCCTTCTTCCTTTTGATATCAGAATTTAAACCCCTGACGTTATGTGAGATTATTTTTATTGACATGGTGTATCTGTGGGGAAAATTTTGCTAACACAGTACCTGTGAACATCTAATGGAGATTCAAAAGCCCCGACAGCCTAGGGGGGAGCAGTGTAGATCATTCCAATCTTTATCTCTGTGCTTGGAGTGCATAACATATCTGTACTATGAACAGAAGGATAACATAGTTGAGTATATGACAATTGAATATACCAAATGGTAAGAAAGTGAATTACATAGACTCCCTCAGAGAGAACAATAAGTAAACCAATAAGTAAAGCAATATTGGATGTAATATCAATTAGGTGATTTGGAGGATACATTATATTACATATAAACCTGTACTTGTGACTAACATGTACAATACTTTGTATCAGGGAAGAAGTAGGAAAAAAGGGGGTGAGGGGAGGGGGGAAATGGTGGGGAAGGAAAGAGGGGGGAAGGGGGGGTAAGAACAAATCCTGAGAATATAAGCATAGCTTTAATAGGCTCTATTCAATCTAGCAATAAAAATTTTAATTTTAATATAAAATGCAATCAAAGCTAAACCGTAGGCTTGAACTGTCAATCTTGAATCGTGAGATTCGGAATCTCATTTTTCCATTTATGGATCTCATCACTCCACAGTGGAACCATTTACCACTCAACCTTTACTTTTCCTTAGACCTTATCAGTCTGGTGGGAAGCATCTCATTCCGCTCCAGAGTATTCGTACGGCTATATTATACTATGTAAATAACCACAAAACTTTAAAACTCTATAACTTTTAACAATAATAGAGAACTTTAAACTGTTAACTGAAAGTGATAGTGTAGGGGCATTGCCCCCAAGGTTTGAGATAGTCCAATCTGTACATGGACCAGTCCCAATACAATACAATAGTCTCTGTACCAAACCCTACTCTCAGGTTGAGGGGACCTCATCCTCGGTTGACGAGACTGCCAGAGTAGTATTGCTAAGTTGTGTCTTCTGTCTCTTTGTCTTTCCATTTTTCCCCACTGGTGTAACATTCTCTCTGGAAGGTTTTCCTCTGGGGTTCTGGAGTGGTGGGTGTGATAGGAGTGTCTATTTGTATTTGCAGGCGATCCAATAAGGCTTTTCCTTCCTCCATGGTGGAGCATGCATAGTTGCCATTTTGATAGGTAAAAACTAATTAAAAGGGAAATTCCACCTATATTTAATATGCTCTTTGGTGAGTGCTGTGGTAATGGGTTTCATGTTTCTCTTTTCCTTAATGTAATTGGAGCAAGATCGGTAAAAATCTGAATGCCTTTTTTTCCCTAGCAGCTTTCATGATAAGCTCTTTCACATGATAATAATGCATCTTAAGAATAACATCTCTATTTGCGTTTTGCTGTGGTCTTGTAAGGGCTCTATGTACTCTATCCATTAATAGGAAATTCAGTTCAAGGTCAGGAACCAGTTGTTGAAACAGTTCAGTAATGGTTGCTTCTAGGTTTTTATAGGATTCTGGAAGATTTCTAATTCGCAGGTTGGATCTGCGTGATCTATTTTCTAGATCCTCAAGCTGATCTTCCAGCTTACCTATATAAGATGTGTTGTCCTGAATAGAGCTTCTGAGAATGGGGATTTCTTCTGTCACATTGTCCAGCCTTTCCTCAATTTCTGTGGTTCTCCCGCCTATTTCTTTAATGTCTTGTCTTATCTCTTGTAAAGCTGTTTTAAGAGCCTCCTGGAATAAGGATTTGATCTGTGACAAAAGTTCTACATTGGGGTCGTCTGGGTTAGTGTTATCAGAGCCCCCTAATGTGCCTGCTGATGGACTACTCGAGACAGATTAACTGTTTTTATCAGGGCCTATATGTTTCAATTGAGACCTCGACAGGCACTCCTTTACAGTTTGGGATTTGTTTTTCATGATAGCCCGTCCCACAGATTGTAATAAAACTGCTGGGTGAGGGTGTCCAAGAAGGTAAGCTGAACTTAGCTCTCAATTAATTCTCAGGATCTGGGGTTGGTAATTAGCTTAATATGTACATGTCTGCCGATTTCCAAAGTCTATTGGAATTACATATATCAGGTTTATAGCGCTGCTGTTCTCGTCCGCCCTTACATCTGATCAGTAAGAAGGCACAGTACTGAGGCCAAAGGAATTTAGCAGTGCTTCTAAAGTCTCTCTTGTCTGACGACGCACTTCTTGTCTTTTAACGACGAGTTTGTAAAAACTTGTAATACCAGCGCAGTAGGTAACTGAGCAGTGAGGGAAAACTGCTTGTTAGCACTGCATAGCCTCTAACGCAAAACTCGTAATCTAGTTGTATATTTTTATCAGATATTACTGTAAGATTACAAGTTTTACAGATTACCGAATACACATCTCAGAGCTCAATGTAGACAAGATGTGTTGAAACTACAAAGAGAACATTTGTTCCCTAACTAGAAAGTAGAAGCTTTGAAATAGTCCTTACCTCATCACTTAATGAGATTAGATCTTTTTAAACAAGATAACCATGGTACCTAGATGCTACCTGGGGTGAGAGGGTCTGAGTCTGTACTTTAGTGAAGATATGCTCAGAATCCCAGGATATTGTAAGTTAACAGATACATGTGATAATCAACATGATGAGTCACTAGGTCCTCTTTGAAGCCACAATACACATCTTGTCTGGAAACAAAGAAAGACACTTGCAGGCATGTGGAAATGCTGTGACTTAAAATTCATATGAAATGACTTATGTTTAACCTTAAGTCATATAGTAAAGTACTCAGATTATGGTGAATGTACAAATATGTATATGGATCTGCTGTATTGAGTAAGTAACTGTATGGTGAATTTAAAATGTTTAACTTATTTCAGAATAAATAACATACGGCTAGATTACAAGTCTTGCAATATGAGTAAAAAAGCAGCATTAAGCCTCATAACGCTGCTTTTTTACTACCGCTGCTATTACGAATCTTGCAGATTTAGGGGCACTGCACACATTTTTGGCATTACCGCAAATTAACTTACGCAAAATGCGTATAGTCTTTTTTCTATGGGACTTCCATAGCGCCGGTATTACGAGCTTGTCCTGGGAGGCCAAAAAGTGAGTGGTACACCCTATTCCGTCAAGATTCGTACCGCATTTTAAAGTCAGTAGTTATGAGTTTTACACTACAATGCTGTAGCATAAAACTCATAACTAAAGTGCTAAAAAGTACACTAACACCCATAAACTACCTATTAACCCCTAAACCGAAGCCCTCCCAGATCGCAAGCACTAAAATAAAATTATTAAGCCCTAATTTGCCACTCCGGACATCGCCGCCACTAGAATATACATATTAACCCCTAAACCACCGTAGTCCCGCCTCGCAAACACTAGTTAAATATTATTAACCCCTAATCTGCCGCCCCCACCGTCACTGCCACTATATAATATTTATTAACCCCTAAACCTAAGTCTAACCCTAA
This sequence comes from Bombina bombina, assembly GCF_027579735.1. NCBI lineage: Eukaryota > Metazoa > Chordata > Amphibia > Anura > Bombinatoridae > Bombina > Bombina bombina. Next base: position 796,061,883 of record NC_069501.1, on the reverse strand, counting down.
CCCTAACACCACCTAACTTAAATATAATTAAAATAAATATAAATAAAACCTACAATTATTACCTAAATTATTCCTATTTAAAACTAAATACTTACCTATAAAATAAACCCTAAGATAGCTACAATATAACTAATAGTTACATTGTATCTAGCTTAGGGTTTATTTTTATTTTACAGGCAAGTTTGTATTTATTTTAACTAGGTAGAATAGTTACTCAATAGTTATTAACTATTTAATAACTACCTAGCTAAAATAAATACAAAGGTACCTGTAAAATAAAACCTAACCTAAGTTACACTAACACCTAACACTACACTACAATTAAATTCCCTAAATTAAATACAATTAGCTAAATTACAACAAAAACCCCCCCACAAAATTACAGAAAATAAAAAACAAATTACAAGATATTTAAACTAATTACACCTAATCTAATAACCCTATCACAATAAAAGCCCCCCCCCCCAAATAAAAAAAAACCCTATCCTAAACTAAACTACTATAGCCCTTAAAGGCACAGTCAAGTCCAAAAAAAACTTTCATGTTTCAAATAGGGCATGTCATTTTAAACACATTTCATATGCTAATTTCTTAGACCTTGAAGGCCGCCTCTAATCTAAATGTATTTTGATAGTTTTTCACCACTAGAGGGTATTAGTTCACGCGTTTCATATAGATAACATTGAGCTCATGCACAGGAATTTACCATGGAGACAGCTCTGATTGGCTAAAATGCAAGTCTCTCAAACGAACTAAAATAAGGGGGCAGTCTGCTGAGGCTTAGATACAAGGTAATTACAGAGGTAAAACATGTATAATTATAACTGTGTTGGTTATGCAAAACTGGGAAATTGGTAATTAAGGGATTATCTATCTTTTAAAACAACAAAAATTCTGGTGTTGACTGTCCCTTTAAAAGGGCCTTTTGCGGGCATTGCCCCAAAGAAATCAACTCCTTTACCTGAAAAAAAATACAAACAACCCCCCCAACAGTAAAACCCACCACCCATACAACCAACCCCCAAATAAAACCCTAACTAAAAAAACCTAAGCTCCCCATTACCCTGAAAAGGGCATTTGGATGGGCATTTTCCTTAAAAGGGCATTTAGCTCTATTGCAGCCCAAAGCCCTAACCTAAAATAAGACCCACCCAATAAACCCTTAAAAAAACCTAACACTAACCCCCTGAAGATCCATTTACAGTTTTGAAGACCGGACATCCATTCTCAACGAAGCCGGGAGAAGTCCTCATTGAAGCGGCAAGAAGTCCTCAACGAAGCCGGGAGAAGTGGTTCTCCAGACGGGGCGAAGTCTTCATCCAGACGGGATCTTCTATCTTCATCCATCCGGCATGGGTCCATCTTCAAGACATCCGGCGCGGAGCATCCTCTTCCAACAACGACTACCCGACGAATGAAGGTACCTTTAAGTGATGTCATCAAAGATGGCGTCCCTTAGATTACAATTGGCTGATAGAATTCTATCAGCCAATCGGAATTAAAGTTGAAAAAATCCTATTGACTGATGCAATCAGCCAATAGCATTGAGCTTGCATTCTATTGGCTGTTCCAATCAGCCAATAGAATGCAAGCTCAATCCTATTTGCTGATTGGATCAGCCAATAGGATTGAAGTTCAATACTATTGGCTGATTGAATCAGCCATTAGGATTTTTTCAACCTTAATTCTGATTAGCTGATAGAATTCTATCAGCCAATCGGAATCTAAGGGACGCCATCTTGGATGATGTCACTTAAAGGTACCTTCATTTGTCGGGTAGTCATCGTTGGAAGAGGATGCTCCGTGCCAGATGTCTTGAAGATGGAGCCACTCCACGTCGGAAGGATGAAGATAGAAGATGCCGTCTGGGTGAAGACTTCTGCCCGTCTGGAGGACTACTTCTGCCGGCTTCGTTGAGGACATCTTTGCAGCTTGGATGAAGACTTCTCGTGGCTTTGTTGAGGATGGATGTCGGCTCTTCAAAACTGTAAGTGGATCTTCGGGGGTTAGTGTTAGGATTTTTTAAGGGTGTATTGGGTGGGTTTTATTTTAGATTAGGGGTTTGGCCCATCCAAATGCCCTTTACAGGGCAATGGGGAGCTTAGGTTTTTTAGTTAGTTTTTTTTTTATTTTGGGAGTTGGTTGTGTGGGTGGTGGGTTTTACTGTTGGTGGGGTTGTTTGTATTTTTTTTTACAGGTAAAAGGAGCTGATTTATTTGGGGCAATGCCCTGCAAAAGGCCCTTTTAAGGGCTATTGGTAGTTTAGTTTAGGCTAGGGTTTTTTTTTTATTTTGGGTGGGCTTTTTTTATTTTGATAGGGCTATTAGATTAGGTGTAATTAGTTTAAAGATCTTGTAATTTGTTTTTTATTTTCTGTAATTTAGTGTGGGGGTTGTAATTTAGCTAATTGTATTGAATTTAGCTAATTGTATTTAATTTAGGGAATTTATTTAATTGTAGGGTTAGGTTAGGTGTTAGTGTAAGGCAGGTTAGGTTTTATATTACAGGTCAATTTATATTTATTTTAGCTAGGTAGTTATTAAATAGTTAATAACTATTTAGTAACTATTCTACCTAGTTAAAATAAATACAAACTTGCCTGTAAAATAAAAATAAACCCTAAGATAGCTACAATATAACTATTAGTTATATTGCAGCTAGCTTAGGGTTTATTTTATAGGTAAGTATTTAGTTTTAAATAGGAATAATTTAGGTAATGATAGTATGTTTTATTTAGATTTATTTTAATTATATTTAAGTTAGGGGGTGTTAGGGTTAGGGTTAGACTTAGATTTAGGGGTTGATAAATTTAATATAGTGGCGGCGACGTTGGGGGAGGCAGATTAGGGGTTAATAGGTGTAGGTAGGTTGCGGCGACATTGGGGGCGGAAGATTAGGGGTTAATAAATATAATGTAGGTGTCGGAAATGTTGGTTGGAGCAGATTAGGGGTTAATAAGTATAATGCAGGTGTCAGCGATGTCAGGGGTGGCAGATTAGGGGTTAATAAGTGTAAGATTAGGGGTGTTTATACTCGGGTTCATGTTAGGGTGTTAGGTGTAAACATAATAAGTGTTTCCCCATAAGAACCAATGGGGCTGCGTTACTGAGCTTTACGCTGCTTTTTGGCAGGTGTTAGACTTTTTCTCAGCCGGCTCTCCCCATTGATGTCTATGGAGAAATCGTACACAAGCACGTACAACCAGCTCACCGCTGACTTAAGCAGCGCTGGTATTGGAGTGCGGTATGGAGCACAATTTTGCTCTACGCTCACTTCTTGCCTTTCAACGCCGGGTTTATAAAAACCTGTAATACCAGCGCTGTAGGTAAGTGAGCGGTGACAATAACGTGCAAGTTAGTACCGCAAAGCTCATAACGCAAAACTCGTAATCTGGCCGATATTCTTTTGTTTTTCAGACATCTGATGTACAAGTTAGGTTCCAAATATGACTACTAGATACTGGTATATGATTGCCTATATAATGTTTACCCTGAATCATATAATATAGCTTATGCACTAAATATTAAAGTGATATCCACAGATATGCAATATTTATAGTAAATGGAATAAGATACAAAAATATCTAATTAAATTGCTACATAATTCTATTGCAGGTATGTATAGAATATGGAATATACTGTATTTATATTAAAATGCAATGTAATACCAGGATATTAAATGCCGATATTTAAAGGGGTATTTTATAGTCACAATGCTAGTATTAAATAGACCAGTATATTTAAAATATTAAGCATAATAGTGCTAAGGCAATTACTATTGAGAAAAGAGTAAGACATTACTATTTATTAAGTCATTGGAGCTACTGTGATATATTATAAAAATTGCATTTATTATTGTGGTTAAATCTAAGGTTGTTGTTGGTTAAGCATTGTAAGTTAGAAGCTATATTTTGGCATTGGACTACTGTTGCTGGTTAATTACAAATTGTTCTGGTATAATTTAGGTGTGATTTTAATAACCGATTCATTTGGAGTTAAGGTACATTTATAGAAATATTTCATCCATTCATGGGACAATAGACAATATCTGTTAATTTGTAATTAATCTAAATATCTCTATAGTCTGCTTTATGTTCTAATATTGTATTGATCAATTGATAGATATAACTGGTTATAAGCGATATTTATTTTACTATCTAAATATATAATGCGTTGGAGGTTACCACTGAAATAGAGTATAATTAATATTGTAATCTAAGTTATATTAACACATTGGAGGCACTCGCAGGAGATCATTATATCTTTATCACATTGATATAATATATTTTGTAGTAAATAGAAACTATACCAAAATACCAAAAGTGGTGAAAATACTCTCAGGATAACCAGACACCCCAAGTAAATAGTGCTCTCCATGATATTAACGCTGGACAAGTTGAACCCCAGAGACAACCACGTCAAAATAGAAACAACGGCTATGATTCTGAGGGATCCCAAGGATCTAGGAATCAATACCCTGGGACATAAAAAAATCGGTCCATGGGTAAAAATAACTTGTACAATCAAGTGGGCTAACTTAGTATGCAGTTAAATCAATTATGTACACTATTTACTAATATGAGTCAGCTTTGCCGGCTCAACACCCTAATAATCCTTTTTAGGGGTACTGCCGGTGGCCAGCAGCGGGCCACAGGCGCAGTCATGAATACTCAGGTATTACCTGAGAGAGAAGGGAGAGAAATACCAAATTAAATAATAAATGTCAATAATGGTACTAATCATGTTCTCTCCCTACAGCCCAGAAACGGAAGGCCTAACTGTGATGACAGGTATCCTCAGCCTGCAAGCACTAAAGAATCTCTTCTTTTGCAGTTGTCCCTAAACCTTATTCCCACAGATGCAGTACATATGAACCCCATCATCCCTTCTATAGAGGAAGTGACCTGTAAGAATTTTTTCACCAGGTAAAGTGGTTGATACAGGTAAAATGTGGCAACGCCCACAAATGTGTAAACATGCAAATTTTATGTGTGAAATGGTAGAAACTGCAGGGAGATATTATATATTGTACGTTCCAGGATTCTGTCACTAACCCTATCATGGGATTAATTGATACTGGATCTCAGGCAACTATTTTATCCCACAGGGAATTTGATGGTTCACTTATAGGTGTTGGGGGTGACTCTCTCAAAGTCTGGGGTACTGCATGGTTAAAGCTAAAGCTGGGGAACAGGGTAATAAGACACCCTGTTATTATAGTGGATCTGCCAAGTGATTGTTTAATCATTGGTATTGATCTTCGTAAGCGACTAAGTACCATAATTGATTGCACAAATAATGTAATTTGGTCACAAGTGAAAAAACCTATTAATTATGAGCGGTCCAGCATACCTCACACCAGACATAACTGTCATGTGGTGGAAGAGAAGCCAGATGCTGTTGAAGTTCATTTCAGAAATAGCTCCGTACCTGAAATAACCATCCTGCAGATAGATCATCAGACTCCCCTAAGTGGCTCTAAAGGTCATACCATTAACATTTCACCTGGAAAGATAGCCAATATTTCCCTAGACAGCGATGTATTAACCATATCTCTCCACAAGGGGGATCCTAAATTCCCTAAAGGGGGTGCTCACTATCATTTCCTCGCAGAAATTGAGAAAATTGAGGATTATCTATTTATCCCTATGCAAGTGCAAGACCTTGGCAAATCCAAGTATGCAAAATAAAACTTGAAACAGGAAGCTAGCTATATAAGCAAAGGCTTACTGGCGCAGATAGCTGAACCTAAAGTAATTCAAAATCTTTCTCCCCAAGAACACTGGGTCCATGACCTAGATGATAACTCTGAAAGCTATAACATTACAGCTAAATATTTATTATCTATCTCCATAGGTAATACATCAGCAAAACACCTGTTTTTAGTTTTAAATAATCCCCATCATCAAATATATATTGGTTATGATCTCTTGCATAGATATGCCATACAAATAGATTTAATTAACTCTTGCCTCTGGAGCAGGTTAAAAGGGGACCCTGAAATATTTCAGGATGAAAATGCTGCCCTGAAATCAAATCAGAAAATGCCATATGCTGTGAATATGCAGTGTCTAGTGATATTGTAATCCCTGCGGGGGCTGATAAATTTATCTTACCCTTACAGGTAAAAATGAGCCAGAAATTAAAAACTTCTGAAGCACTAATTTGCATCTCCCAGAGAATGCAAAATATGGGTATAACAATGACACATACTCCTATGGTAAATATTGGAACTATTCCAATACATGTTATCGTGCATAACATGGCCCCACAGGGTATCACCTTATCCAAGGGAACTACTATAGGATATGCTCTGGAATCCAGTTATTACACGTTTGGATTCCAGAATAATGTAATTGGGCTAATACCTGTAAGGTACTTAACTGAAGAACAGTTAATAGAACAATCCTTTGCATCCATGCCAGAAGGATTATTCACAATTCAGTCTATTTACCCTTTCAGGTTAGAGGAAGGCATCTGTAAAATTGAAGAAGCCTCCCTGGTATTTGATCAGCCGATAAAAGCGCAAGAATACCCCAATAACCAGAATCCTGGAGGTAATGTAAATTTTAATCAAGGCGGCAGAGCCTACAGCTGTTGCAGAAGGTCATGTTTGTGAGAAGCTCCTGACTCTATCTGGACTTTTAGGGGTTATTTCTTATTTAAAATTGTTTTTTTTATAGCAGAGTTTATGGGTGAGGTGCCCTGAGAAAGCCCAGAAGAGTTTGTGGGTACATACTGCGAAGATAGACTTTCCTATGTTCCTCAGCTAAGCAGCGTGGGGGGCGACCACGTGACAGAGAACCTGTGCTGTGAGTCTGCTTACCCGGGCTGCTTGGGCTGCCGCACAATCCCCCCCAGGATTCAGTGGATACTGGGTTATCAGCAGTGAAAAGTGATGCATAAATTAGTACTGTTCCTTCATAACAATGTACACTTGTTTTAGCTACTACCAACAACACTCAAAATGGCGCCTGTTTACTATGATCTGCTGTCTAAAACATCTTGGATCTTAGAGGACCGCTTAAGAAAATTGGAATGGCAACTGCTTCAAGCGCTAGAGACTGACAGTGCAGATGCTACTACCCAATCTGAGAATAATACGAAACAGCCAGGAGACAAACGTAAACAGCTATTAGAGTTTCCACGGACACAATGTACCCAAATCTTTGTGGCAGCCTTACCAGATCTTCCTGAGAATAGAGAGGACACTGATGGTTGATTTTAATGTTCTGATGCAGTTCTGTCCATCTGATCATGAGAGATTAATGTTCCTTACCCTAGCAAAGAATCCAGCAGCTGTGAAAGGTAACGATCCTGACAGCGAATAAGCTCACCATGTGGCTGTTCTGCAATTCTTATGTCTGCTAAAGAATCTGGCTGTGATGGGGATTCGGCCCATATGCTTACCTTCAGCGTCCGGACCTGCCGGAATGAATCTGGTACTCTGTGAGGCTCATGCTAGGTGGAGTATGAGGCCGCATGGGGCCATATGTGGGACATATACATTTGTTACCTGCCCAGGACCTATGAACATTTCTCTCAAGAAAAGAAAATCGGTTCTGATCCCAAATATCGACCACATTTACCGTGCAGGTGTGGGCTAGTAACTTTTTCTGACTCAAGTACACAACCCTAGTTAATCTGTGTTTGTGCTAAACTAAAGTTACCGTAATAGTTTCACAAATGTTATATATAACAAGTTACCATAATAGTTGACACTGTTAATACATTACAAATATGCATAGAGGTATGTTAATAACTGAGAAAGGTAAATTATAATCAAGGGGACCTCACATCGAGGCTTGAAGAAGCCTATGAGATAGGACAGCCTGAAATCTTTCCTGGATATCAGCAAATAGTCGAAGAGCAAATCTCCTTAGCTAATGGCTGTATCCTAATGGCTAATGGCTGTATGGCTGTTTAAAAGCATACCTAGGTAGGCACAGGAGCAGCAGTGCACTAGTTGCTAGTTGGTGGCTACACACATGTATCTCTTATCATTTGTTTACCAGCCAGCACACAGTGCTAATGCATTACTGCTCTGGAGCTGACTTTAACTATGAGTTTAATACCTTTACAGGTTTTAAACATACAGTTACAAGCAAGCAACAGTGCAATAATAAAATGCTCTAACTATTTTCTTTGCACTTATATGTTCCTTTCAGTGGTTATCATGTATTGTTCAGCTTTTCCTTCCTACAGAAAAGTTTGCCTTTCTCCTTATGGTTGTGTTTTCATGCATGTCGTTTCTATTTGTTTTTATCTGCAGATCTCTAAATGGACTGGAAATAATGCTGACACAATCTTTTAACCAGACACAGAGGCATGACTGAGAAGGGGATATGCAAGGTTAAACTTTTCATAGTACTGGGAACACTGGCTTCTCTAAGGATTAAAGGGACAGTCTACACCAGAATTTTCATTGTTTTAAAAGATAGATAATCCCTTTATTACCCATTTCCCAGTTTTGCATAACCAACACAGTTATAATATACTTTTAACCTCTGTGATTATCTTGTATCTAAGCCTCTGCAAACTGCCCCTTTTTTCAGTTCTTTTGACAGACTTGCAGTCTAGCCAATCAGTGCCTGCTCCCAGATAACTTCTCGTGCATCTATATGAAATACGTGAACTAACACCCTCTAGTGGTGAAAAACTGTTAAAATGCAATCTGAAAGAGGTGGGCTTCAAGGTCTAAGAAATTAGCATATGAACCTCCTAGGTTAAACTTTCAACTAAGAATACCAAGAGAACAAAGCAAAATTGGTGATAAAAGTAAATTGGAAAATTGTTTAAAATGACATGCTCTATCTGAATCATGAAAGTTTATTTTGGCTTAGACTGTCCCTTTAATGTTTTCTTCCCTCAATATCAAGAAGTCTGTACTGTAGTGATTATTATTATCGGTTATTTGTAGAGCGCCAACAGATTCCGCAGCGCTAATGTGTGTAAGGAACATTATTTATTTATATATATATATATATATATATATATATATATATATATATATATATATATATATATATATATATATATATATATATATATATATACACACACAAATGGAAAAACACTACTTTGCAAAATATCAGAATACAAAATACATGTTTTAGATAAATTCTCTTTGGTTCTTTGCTTTCCAGTTCCAGTACAATCAAGGGATACATCCCTTGAAAATCCTTTTAATCACGTGTTCACCTGGTGTCCTTTGCTTATACCTAACAGATATTGATTTTAATCAAAGCAATCATTGTGTGGGAAGTTGCAGAGTTATAATTTGCACCGTGCTTAAAGGGACATGAAACCCCACATTTTTCTTTTATGATTCAGACACAGCATACAATTTTAAACAACTATCTAATTTACTTCTATTATGACATTGTCTTTGTTCTCTTGGTATCTTTTGTTGAAAAGTAGGAATGTACGCTCATTAGCATACTCGTGTCGGGAGCACTATATGGCAGCAGTTTTGCGAGAATCTTTTGCATTTGCCAGAGCACTATTTCCTTGCATGAAGTGCTCCATGCACATACCTAGATATCTCTTCAACAAATAATATTACGAAAACAAAGCAAATTTGACAATAAAAGTAAACTGGTTATTATTGTGCTTCATATCCCTTTAAGTACATATTGTGCACTCAAACCTTTCTGGGGGTAGACAATGCAGAATTAGCAGATGTGAATTATAGAATGTGCAATGCATTGGATTTTTATTATGCATTTTTAAACATTTTATGGGGGCTTCATTTTGATTTAAATATCCCTTTAAGCGCTATAATGTTTAGCTTACCTATTACTTATTGATAGTAAAAGCTACAAGTACAGTAATATTCATATTAATGAGCCCAAATGATAAAAGATGTTTAGGTACAAATTAAAAATATGTCACTTCATTTGTTGTCTAATTTAATTATAATTTATAGTGTGACCCATGTTACAGTTGTAATGCTCATATTGCATGTATAATAAAATAAATGTCTTAGTCAACATCAGCAAAGATGCATTTTTAAGAGAACCTTTTAATTCAAATGTATTATCAAATTTAGTTCTATCTCTTCATATCCTATACTTCTGTGCAAAGTTATCAAAATGTTACCTTCTCTTGCGCATGCAGCTACCCATGCATACACAGATATGCCATGTATACATGCTTCCAATATTTGCATGCTCCATGTGCCGGTTAAGTCAAGGATAAATTCAGCACAGGCAGTCAGAGCACGTGAGCAGCACATGTGCATACACACAATTTATTTGTGTAAGGAACACATTTGAATTTTTATGGTTTTATGATTATTATTTTTTGCCCTACTGATTAATTCACTTGTGTTCAACTAGAGTAATATTTTATGGTCTGTTCCAACATCTAAGGCCGGATATGGGGACATCCGCTTTGGGGTAACACTCTATATAATGATTGGATACCTTACTTTATATAAAAGTTCATATTTTACATAGCAAGTTAATCATTTTAAAATATTTTTAACTTCTGAATCTCAGACATTTTGTGACTTCATTGGACTTTATTTATTTACCTGCTTGCACCGTTTTCTATTCTGTCCATGTCTTCTTCAATGGTTCTTACAGATAGTCTGTGCAGCACTGGGTATGAATTCTGGGTGCTCACTTTAGCAGCCATCTTGATTCACAGGAAAATGGTCTTCAGTGTAAAAAAATTAGATCTGTTAAATTATACAGAAGAAAGTTGTCAGCAATAAGATTTGCACCTACAATGTATACATCTTTTCTTTAGGGGAGTTGCTTAAAGCACACACACACACACATATATATATATAGTTTAAAAAAAAGAGTCAACAATAATATTTTCTGTCCTTACAATGTTCGGAATTAAAAGATGTTGGGAACATTAACTGCATAAATGATATAATATTAAACATTCATATGAAAACACATTTCAATAAATACTAAAATATACATTTTAATATGTTATCTTTTATAGTTATTTTGAACATTTGAGATAAAAATGTTTGAGAGATTTTGTAAAAAAGGTAACTTTGTAAATAATATTTAAACTTATTTAATCGTAAACTTTGCCAATAAAACATTTGCAAACATGTGTGATGATATGAAATGCATGTATGTGACGCTTGATGTTGTTGTGTATAGATACTGAATAGAATGAGCTCATTATATGGGACATCTGCTGACAGAGCCAAGATGCATCTAAGTCTGAAGTCACCGGCTAATATAATTGGTGCTTAAAAAGGATAATAAGGATGCCAAAGGCTGACCTTGTTTCTAGTAATCCCACCCAAGAGGCCTAATAAAGCAAACAGCATCTCCTGACAGCAGGAAAGAAAATCATGTGTGCTGTGTAAGGAGTTGTACATCCCTCAGACACATATCATTAACACATTTCCAACAATGTGTAGCTTTCCTTTAGTAAAGTTCTCATATTATGTTTTGGTCAACTAAACAAAAAAAATAATAATAGTAATGAATTAAATGATCATTTTATAGAATTCCAGCACTTAAAGAGACACTAAATGGAGGAATGTTACTATTTAAAGGGACATGAAACTCAAAATGTTTCTATCAAATTTGTTTTGTTCTCATGCAATTCTTTGTTGTAGTGATATCTTGATAGGTAGAGTGCACATGCCTGGAGCACTACAGCAAATAGTGCTGCCATCTAGCGCTATTGCTAATGTATAACATTGTTGCAAAATTGCTGCTATATAGTACTGCAGATACACGCACTCTCCTGAACTTACATTCCTGATTTTCAACAAAGGATAACAAGAAAACAAAGAGAATTTGATAATAGAATTAAATTGGAAAGTTGTTTAAAATTGTCTGTTCTATCTGAATCATGAAAGAACAATTATGGGTTTATGTCGCTTTAATGGCCCCTTTCTACATTGTGAGATTGTACTATATATTAGATTTCTGCACTCCCCTTTGTGCTTTCAAAATGTCTGCACTGTCAGCCCCCAGGTGGTGCATAGCCTGCCCTTAGTCTGTAATGGGGCACACTGCTGGCTGCAAGCTCACACTGAAATGAAAACAGAGCACCTGATCAGCTGTACCACCTACCTGAATAAAAACAAAAAGTCCCTGGGAGAGGGACTATGGGTTCTAACAAAGCAGTCAAGGGGTACAGAAATATATACAATGTACAAGCTAGGAAACGGACGGGGAGCAATAAAATCAAGCAACAAAAACAACAACACAGGAACATATAACGTTAAAGGACCACTCAATGCAGTAGAATCACATAATTAACAAGTACATAATAAAAACACAATGCAATAGAATTTCAAAAAAGCAGTAGATTTATTATTTATTTTTATTAAATAATTTTTATTAAGGCTAATTTCAAGGCATACAATCTTTGAATGTCAATAAATGATATACAATAAAAGGAAGAAACGTTTCTAAACATACAGCCAATGTAAATCGGTAAAGGCATACGGTATATGGTTATATCACATTTTAAAATTTTAGCTTACATTGCGTTTGACAAAACTTTTGTTATCTGCCATCCAAGAACTAATGTACATATTTCAAAACTCCCTTTTAGGCTCTATACTATCGTAAAACCAAAATAGCATTTATTTATTTAATTAATTAAGGGGAGCATGGTTGTTGAGCGCTACTGAGTGGTAGATGTAATTGGTATGTATATAATCTTAGCCACATTCTGATTATGAGCGGGTATGTTACCTTTGCTGAGAATATAGGTCTATAGCCAGCTCCAAAAAGAATTTAGTGCATCATCAGTAATAAGATATTGGCAAACCAGCGGAGACTATTGAGGAGTCTATGACGTGTGTGTTTGTCCATTTCCAAGCTGCATAACCCTAAGAGTATGCCCGAGACATGGAACTTCAATATGAGGTGAAATTAAGCTAGAGGTTAAATTTGTTTGTGCCTTATAATGTATATATAGTATACTGTCCCAGCAACAGATGGCATATTTCCTATCTATAATAGGTTAGCACAGATCGGCAGAGTACTGTTATGTACTATACAGAGGTTCTAATAGTCAGAAACCTAGTTAAAGGGACATGAAACCCAAAAATTTTCTTTTGTGATTTAGAAAGAGCATGTCATTTTAAACAACTTTCTAATTTACTTCCATTATCTCATTTGCTTCATTCTCTTGATATCACTTGTTGAAAAGCATATCTAGATATGCTCAGTAGCTGCTAATTGGTTGCTGCACATAGAGGCCTTGTGTGATTGGCTCGCACATGTGCATTGCTATTTCTTCAACAAAGGATATCTACATAACTGAGCAAATTAGATAATAGAAGTAAATTGGAAAGTTGTTTAAAATTACATGCCCTATCTGAATCATAAAAATTTAATTTTGACTAGACTGCCCCTTTAATGAACTAACACAACATGCCATGGGAATAGACTATATAATAAGGAGAAACACAGAGTTCCTCTGCATCCTGGATTATGGATAGTGTAGCTTTGGTTCTGTGGTCTTACTGGGAGATGGATAGCTGAGGCAGTATAACTAGTTCAGAAATCTATATTGGGCTAGGCTATAAGTGTTGGACTATAACATTTTTAGCTCATGGAAAGCATATACTGAATTCTAACATTGGTATCAGCACAAATGTTGGAGAGCCATCTCTATTAAATAACATTACGTACAATAAGAAATATATATTAGTTTAGACAGCACACTGAGTAGCTCTCTGATTATCAGACATAACATCTTCATATAAAGAATCACATTCAGTAATACTGTGGATCATAGGAATTCACTGTTTCTGAGAACAACAAAACTCCACAGGAAGAGAGAAAACACAATAAGCAGGTAAAGTCAGCAAGAATAGGAAACGGTTAACCATAAACTCCAAAATATCCTATATTGGATCTAGAAATGTTCTGGTCAAATAGAGTCCGTTTCATGTCCTTTCAGCTATGCTTGTCATGTGCAGTCTGCTGAATGCTAGGGTAAAACAAGCCCCTTCAAAGGATTTATCCTATCCCCACTTTCCTATACAAAACATAGGATGAAACCCAGCTCCAGAAACTGGTCAGTCTTTGTAGATCAAAGAGTCTTACCGATATGGGGCCAAGCATAAGGGGGAACACAGTAAAAAATAATAGAGCAAGGCTTTCTCAAATTCCCCTCCAAAGGCTGTCGTGTTTAATAGGGATCGTTCCAAGGCCAGGTCTCCACACTGTAAGGGAGCAGCACACTCAACCGAGTAGTACATCATGTTCGTCTCCAAAATTTCTGTGGACCTATCTGCGCAGAGTTCCGGTGATGCTGCGCTCATGTGGGGGAAGCGAGAGACCGGCAGAGCAGCACCCTCTTCAAATGGCATACTCTCCTGGCTACCGCTCCCAAAACGCAGGGAAAGAAGCTAGGTTTGTAGCCTCTTCTTACTTGAAGGTACGTTCCTTGTGTGGGAATATGTTTGTTTTCCCTAAAGTGATGCTTGGAAGTTCCTCATCACAGTCAGCAGCATAAGGCCCGTTGGCGCCAAAGCACCAGTCAATCAGTGAGTGGAGCCTCTAAAAGTGATCCTCCGGCATAACAAGAATCGCAGCTTCAGATTCTTTTGAAATAAATGCCATTATTTCAGATCAGGTGGTTCTATTGCTTAAGCCTCTTTATTGCAGTCACCATAGGACTGTTTTACCTGGGAAATCAGGGGGAGTGTTAGTAGGATTGTTGTTGTAGGCCGCTGCCTCAATCTCTAACGGCCCATATATCGCCTTGATATTGGTATCAATCCACGCATCCAGTTCTCATTTATACCTAAGGTGGCCACATAAGCTTAGATGGTGTTCTGATTGTAAAATAATCAGTGGCTTATCTTAATTATATTCGGAGCTACTGGTTTTTGCATCCTAACATGGATGCAGCCCGGGCACGCCCCTTAAGCAGTAGATTTGTTTCTGACAAATTTATTTTTCTCCCATTTTCCGACCCTCTGTATCATGTGACAGACATCAGCCAATCACAGACTAGTATATGTATACCCTGTGAGCTTGTGGGATCTTGTTCCCCAGAAAGTTTGAATATAAAAAGACTGCAAAATTTGATTATGGAAATAAATTGGAAAGTGTCTTAAAACTTTCATGCTCTTTCTGAATCATAAAAGTTCATTTTGACTTGAGTGTCCCTTTAAGTTACAAATCTGCAATGCCTCTGACAGAGCATTCAAGCGCATATGGAAACAATATACATATTCCCTCAAGACATCTTTCTATAATCACATTTTCAAAATGTGTTGTATATAATATGTGTTTTGCCATCTAACTTCTCTTTAAAACAATCAAATACAAAATACTATTTACTAAACAAACAGGAAACACAGTGGCAGCAAAACTAAACCAATAGATGTGTATGATGACGAAACAAAATCAACATTACTGGTTTCTAAGACAAAATAACATCATTTGCATAACTCAGTGCATCCTTCATAAAATAGTGATCTACACAGTGATATTTACTAGATAACATCAATAGCGAATTATTGCACTTAAAGGGACACTAGAGATAAAGTTAAACTTTCACAATTCAGACAGAGTTTTATCTAATTGTACACAGTCTTGGTATATGTTCAATTTATGAGGCACCAGCCCCTAATGAGCATGTTCAAAAGTTCACAGTGTATATATATATATATATATATATATATATATATATATATATATATATATATATATATATATATATATATATATATATATATATATATATATATATAAAAATATGCACCTGTGATTGGCTGATGGCTTTCACATTACACAGGGGGCCGACAAATGAAATGAAAGAGACATGAAACCTGAATATTTACTTTCATGATTCAGATCATTTATGAATTTATACACAACTTTCCAATTTACTTATGTTATCAATGTTGCTTTATTCTCTTGGTATATTTTATAGAAGAAGCAGCAATGCACTCCTGGGGGCTAGCTGAACACATTTGTAAGCCAATTAAAATGGGCATGCAAGACCAGCCACTAATCAGCAGCTAGCTCCAAGCTCCTGAACCTATCTAGATATGCTTTTCAATAAAGGATACCAAGAAAATTAAGCACATGAGATAATAGAAGTAAATTGGAAAGTTGTTTAAAATTGTATGCTCTATCTGAATCATGAAAGAAAAACTTTGGGTTTCATGTCCCTTTAAGTTTTTAAATTTGTCCGGAAAAAAAATCGGACTGTATGCTACTACACTTGTTTATTCAATTTTATTCAAGCCCTCACAATTGCAATTGCAACAGTTCTAAACCACTAATAAACACATATCAAAAGCCTGTGTCAGGTCTAGAAAAATACAAGGCACCAGGTCACCAGGACTCATAAAATGTGGAGCCTGATGCTAAGCAAATTGTCACATTATTGAACGCCTTTCTATCCAGGGAAATGATCCAGAGAAAAATGCAGAAAAAAAGAAAACCTGTGACAAATCTGCAATGAGGCCCCCAGGTGAAGGGTAGAGTATAGATATATGTCTTAAGTCTTTGTTAGGCATCTTACATACAGATACTTAGGATAGAAGTGAGGCAGCGTTGGGTTGGCCATTGGTGGTACTGTTTAATCCCAAGATTCACGTGTAATGTCACAGTTATTTTTGTCAGTGACAGCCAATTACCAGGTGTGATCAGAGCTCCTAAGCTTACATTTCACCTTTTTCAAATAAAGATAACAAGAGAACAAAGAAAAATTGATAATAGGAGTAAATTAGAAAGTTGCTTAAAATTGCATGCTCTATCTGAATCATGAAAGAAAAAAAAAATGTGGGTTGCATATGCCTTTAACTGCTACATTTTGAGGCTTACTGCTTTATTTGCAACATCATTAGATACACAGATAGATAGATAGATAGATAGATAGATAGATAGATAGATAGATAGATAGATAGATAGATAGATAGATAGATAGATAGATAATGGATAGATAGATAGATAGATAATGGATAGATAGATAGATAGATAGATAGATGGTGGATAGATAGATAGATAGATAGATAGATGATAGATAATGGATAGATAGATAGATGATGGATAGATAGATAGATAGATATATTACATAAACTTAATGTGATATAAACCCAAAATGTTTATTTCCTGATTCAGATAGAGCATGCAATTTAAAAAACTTTTACTCCTATTATCAATTTTCTTTGTACTCTTGGTATCTTTTGATGAAAAGAAGGGATGTTCGTTTAGGAGCCGGCCCATTTCTGGAGCACTATATGGCAACAGTTTTGCAAGAATGTGATCCATTTGCAAGAGCACTAGAAGGCAGCACTATTCCCTGTCATGTAGTTCTCTAGATGCCTACCTAGGTATCTCTACAACACAGAATATCATGGGAATGAGACAAATTTAATAACAGGAGTACATTGGAAACCTTTTTTTTAAATGGTCTGCTCTGTCACAAAATACATTTTTTGGGTTTCATGTCCTTTTAATGTATGGTTCTCCTGATTTTGAAGAACTTTTGATCTAAAGAAGTTTTTTTTTGAGCATTATATTGCAATGTATGTGTCTCTCCTCCACATCCACAATTCCATATTGTGAGATAAAAAAGCTCTCAAGCTAAAATTTGCCTTTATAGAATTATTTGAAGGTCCTCAAAGTACTCATGAGACCTCTTAACCCCTTAATACCCTGTACGTCGCTGGTCGTTAAGGGATTATGTGCCTATAATAGTGCATATCTTGCCTCCATCTGGATGGCTTACAAAAACAGCACGGTCTCGCTGCTGGCGGCGAGACCGCGCTATTCAAAACGGCACCTCCATAGAAAGACCAACGACGTACAGAGTATGCCGCTGGTCATTAAGGTGTTAAATAATCTCACCAAAGCAGAGAGTTTTAGATAATCAGGCCTATTTTTAGTGTTGTAGATAAATATAAATTCTGAAGTTGATGCCTATAAATTAATTTCTTTACAAAAACACACTCCCAACAAGTAGTTTCCACTTACAGTGAAACTTAGAGGTGGAGAATAATGAATCATTGGGATTAAACGGACATAAAACAGCCTGTTCATTGTTTTAATAAAAAAAGCACTAAACAGTGGGTTAATCTTAATAAATCTATATTATTCATTTTAAAAGGTTTCTATATTTTATTTCTTTTTTTTAAAACTTAATTTGAGCAATGTCCAATACTTGCTGTCCCAGCCCCACATGGGGGCTAAGGTTTCTAGAGGAAAGTATATATAGCTTGGTGGCATAAATCTTCTAAAGCAATCTGAACTTGTTTACTGTTCAGTGAATGCTAGAGAAACAGGAAGTCAGTTTTTTTGCCCATGCTCAGAATAGGCAGAATGTAACTTACGTTCTCAGCATGTCAGCTTCCTTATGTCTTAATAGGTGTGGTTACACTGAGAATTTGTAAGTACTCGTTTTGCAAGAAAAAAATTGTTTGCTGTTTTTTTAAGGCAATCTTTCTTTCTTGTTATGTTTACTTTGATTTAACATATAGGGCAAGATTACAAGTGACACATTACGCATTTTTTACATTCCTACGTTCTTTACATAGAATTTTTTTTATTAATATATATATATATATATATATATATATATATATATATATATATATATATATATATATATATGATAATGTTAATATCACATAGATATCTATACCTATATATCTAAAGGAATAGATATACAGGTATAGGTATATACAGATATATATATAGAATATGTATTTACAATAAAAATAACATTGTTCTGTAAGTGAAGAACATTGGAATGTGAAATATTCATAACTACTGTCAGGTTAGCGTACGAGCAATAGGTGTTAGGTTTTTTCCTCCTGCGCTCTCCATTGACTTCCATGGGGAGAATACATGAATGCAGTTGCGATATTGCAAAGTCCTTGGGTTAGCGTGCGTTGGGTTTTGCTTGCTTGCAAACATTTTACTTTCCACTTGTAATACACGTGTTACCTTACGCGCCCAAAAAGATTAATTCTAGAGAAGTTTATGCTTGAGTGAAAGCACTAAATAGCGCCCCACTTTGTAATCTGGCCCATAATATTTTTTACTAAAGAAGCACTATTTCATACCTCTATAAATCATTAACCACTTAACGACCAGACATACCCTGTAGGTCGGCGGTCTTTAACATGCCCCCATATATTCAGCGGAAATAGCGCAGGTCTAGCTGATGTCAGCAAGACCATGTTATATCCGCATGCCTCCAGCTAGAAGTAAGCAGGCAGTACTAGCATAGCTTTGCTGCTGTTGGTGAAGCTACGCTATTAAAACCCTTAACGACCATGGATTTACAGAGAAAGTCAGTCGTTAAGGGGTTAAAGATGTACATAATAAATTTGTCAAAAACCAAAGAGAGTATTCAGAATCCCATGTGACTAAGTTTCAGAAATATATACATCAATTTATCACAAAATAGTCATATAATGATAATACAAGCTTTACCTGCAGCTCCCACGCTGCCAATTCCAAACAGTGTACTCACTAAATATCCATTGTACTCAGACTGGCAAGGCCTCCTTGTGGGGAGGCAGGGAAAATTTTAGGGCTTATAGTTACGCTCCACTCGCCTCAAACTCACTGCTGGAAACATCTGTGGTCCCGTCTAACCATGTGTGCAATAGGGGAACGTGACGTCATTTCATTGTGCCAGGAAAACTTTATACAATCTTTATACAAAGAAGTGAATCACAAATAAAAAAGAGCATACATTGAAGCTGGTTTATGCGTTTCAGCTAAAACACCAGCTTCATTGTCTGCTCTTTTTATGTGTAAGTTGCTTCTTTTTATAAGGATTGTAAGTTTTGATTTTTTTGTTAGCATATAGTGGTCTTTTTTGTTTTTCATCATAAAGTTGTGCCTTTAAAAGTTAATTTGTGGAATTTTCTCATTAACATCAAAAAGCATTAAGTTGTGTTGTGACAAGGTAGGGTGGGTCTTAAATAGACATATTTGGTAGGCCATTATCTCTGGCTGTAGTCCATAACATGTCAAGAACAGTTTGGTAAACAGGAAAGACAGTCCACCATTACTTTAAGACGTGTAGGTCAGTAAATCTGGAAAATGTCCTGAACTTTGAAGGTTACTTCAAGTGCAGTAACAAAAACCATTTAGTGCTAGTATGAAAAAGGCAAACATAAGGATAGCAAACAGGCAATACCGCCCAAGGGTTTGCTTGATGCACAGGATAAATGTATTAAAGTCAGTAGCCTCAGAAATCACCAATAAATAGCACCTTAGGTTAGAGTCTAAATAAATTCTTCACTGATTTTAAACATCAGAAAGACACATAAACTGTTGAAAGGAGGCTGTGTGAATCAGGGTTTCATGGTAGAACTGCTGCAAAGAAACCACTAGTGAAGGTAACAACTAAGGAGAAGTCACTTGTTTTGGCCAAGGACCACATGCAGTAGACAACAGACGAGTGGAAATCTGCTATTTGATCAAATAAGTCTAAATTTGCGATTTTTGGTTCCAACTTTTATATCTTCATAAACAGCAGAAAACCTTGCAGACTTAAACAGCATGGCTACCACAACATCTGCAGAGACATGCCATCCCTTCTGGTGTGCACTTAGTTGAGATGTAATCTGTTTTTCATCAGGTCAATGACCCAAAACACACCTCCCGCCTATGTAAGAGTGTCAGGAATGGTACCTGTACCTTTAACTCAATTTTATTTATTCTTGCTCCTCCCCCTTCCACCTGCCGATTAATCTGTTTAGACTACCTGAATCTCATGTGAGAGGACGCTATTCTGAACCTCTTGGCTACTTCCATACTTGTTATTCTTTAACACTGACTTTATTTCACCAACTTGGATAAAGTTTTCCACCTAAGTTACGCTTACTCTGATAAGCAAGTTGTCAATACTTTGAATCCAATCATCTGTGCGGATTAACCGCTAACTAAAGTATTTCCTACTGTGGCTTGCTCCCTTAACAAAGACTCACCGGCTTTTCGACTCCACTGCAGAGGGATTACAAATACTGTTCGCGGGTCATACCCGCTCACGACTAACTCCGTCTCAACTCTAGTACCGGGCAGCCTGCCAGCAAGCGCTCTCTGTGATAGGACTCCAGCGACACACCTTCGTTCTGTCTTCCACTTACTGCACGATAGTCCCGGCACACGAAGGGCTTACGCTGACTGCCTGTCAGCTGTTTCTGTGAACTGCACACAGGCTGAACAGAAGCGCTGCAGCTGCAGCACAGACACGTCTCCTATTACTAAGGTACCCATTCTATTTCTATGACAAACTGTATCTTACCATAACTGGTACAATAGAACTGTAAAGGTATCCAATAAACTCTCACACCTTAAAGTGACAGTCTGCAGTTGAGATCCTACTACATTAAGGGTTACAGCACCCTGACATATTAATCGGCCAACTATGGATCCAGCAGACTTGCCTACGGTCGTATACAATTTATCTCAGCAGGTTGAGCAACTCTCTCAAGGAATGAGGGAGCTTCAATTACAAAATGATAGGCTCAGAGCTGCCGTTAGGGATAACATCCCAGAACCCCAGGTCTGTCTACCTGAACGGTTTGCAGGAGACAGAAAGCTATTCAGGCAGTTCAAGAACGCCTGCTATTTATTGTTCCAGATGAAGCCTAGGACATACAGTACAGAAAGACTCAAGGTCATGACTGTTATTTCCTTCCTCTCTGGAGAACCTAGGGTATGGGCGGATACCTTTCTAGAGAATGAAGACCCTATCTTGGGTTCACTCACTGACTTTTTCTCTGCAATGAGCACCCTTTATGAGGATACCCAAAAACAGCTGACAGCTGAGGCAAAGATGCGATCACTCAGACAGGGTAGACGTCCTGTAGAGGAGTATTTATCAGAGTTTAAACTCTATACCAAGGATTCAGAGTGGAGTGAGATCGCTCTTCGTAACCAATACCGCCTAGGACTCTCAGACAGCCTTAAAGATGAACTAGCCCGTACCGAATTACCAAGAGGCCTAGAGGATCTCATGACACTCAGTATTCAGATAGATAGGAGACTCCGCGAGAGAAGATCAGAACGACAGCAGACAGAAGGTACCCAAAGGTACTACCCAGCACCCCAACCCAAGGATACCTCCACACCTATGGAGATTGGGGTTACCAAAGGACCTCTCACGCTCGAAGAAAGGCACAGAAGACAACAGAAGAATCTCTGTATGTACTGTGCATCTCCAACTCATCTCGTAAAAGAATGCCCTCTACTACAGCGTCAGAAAAGAAGTAAGCCAAAAATTGTGTATAACTGCATGACAAATAAGATCCTGAATGCAGCTTACTGTACCATGTCTCTCTCTTTACAGTGGGATCAGCAAGTGCTACAAGCTGAAGCAATTGTCGACTCAGGAGCTTACTCCAATTTTCTTGACTTAACACTTGTAAATAACAATAAAATACCACTAATTCTGAAAGCAAACCCAGTTTCTATTCGTGTTATTGATGGTACATATGTTTCTTCTGGTCCTGTAACCCATCACACCATCCCTCTTAAGGTCACTATGGGTGTTGGTCATATCGAATACATCACTTTCGACGTCATTCCCTCACCACTATATTCTGTGGTATTGGGTCTCTCATGGTTACAAAAACACCATCCCACCATATCCTGGCAAACACTTCAAGTTGACTTAAATTCGACGTACTGCCGTAACACCTGTTACCCACATCAACAACTCCTCCACATCTCACAAGGTACCATACCCCATGAATACGCTGAGTATATGGACGTATTCAATAAGAAACAAGCAGAACACCTACCACCCCACCGTATATACGATTGTCCTATCGATCTACTACCCGGATCTACCATACCCTATGGGCACATATACCCACTATCTCAACCTGAATTGGAACACCTTAAGGAATACCTTGATGAGAACCTAAAAAAGGGATTCATCAGACCCTCTACCTCTCCTGCTGGAGCAGGTATGTTCTTTGTGAGGAATAAGGATAAGTCCCTAAGGCCCATAATCGATTATAGAGAATTGAACCGAAGGACCAAGAAGAATAGATATCCACTTCCACTTATACCTGAACTTGTCGAGCGATTAAGTAAAGCAACTGTTTACACGAAACTGGACCTCAGGGGCGCCTACAATCTTGTACGAATCAGGGAGGGCGATGAATGGCTCACCGCATTTAGGACCCGCTATGGGCTTTATGAGTATACGGTGATGCCGTTCGGGCTCTGCAACGCCCCGGCCACGTTCCAATATTTAATTAATGATATTTTCAGGGATTTATTGGACGTGTGCCTTGTCATTTACCTCGATGACATCCTGATCTACTCTGATAACCTGCAAGACCACAAGAAGCATGTAAGGTGGGTCCTAGAACACCTTAGAACACATCGACTATATGCCAAGCTGGAAAAATGTACCTTTCATACACATGAAATCACCTTTCTAGGCTACAAGATATCCTCATCCGGAGTACAAATGGAGGAGGGGAAAATAGAAGCTGTACAAAACTGGCCTATACCCACTTCCAAAAAAGATGTACAAAGGTTTTTAGGATTCGCCAACTTCTATAGGAAGTTCATTAAAGGGTTCTCCAATATAGCCAGACCACTCAGTGCCCTCACAGGCTCTCACACACCTTTCCGATGGCACCCAGAAGCTCAAACGGCTTTTGACAACCTTAAGAAATCATTCACATCCGCTCCCATTCTACAATTTCCAGACACTGGTCTACAGTTCATCTTGGAGGTGGATGCCTCAGATTATGCCCTAGGTGCCATACTCTCCCAAAGAAAATCCCCCACAGATCCCATACACCCTGTCGCCTTTTATTCAAGACTCATGACTCCCCCTGAACGTAACTATCCCATTGGGGAGAAAGAGCTTCTTGTTATAAAGGCATCCCTGGAACACTGGAGACACCTACTCGAGGGAGCTTCTTTCCCGATTCTTATATATACAGATCACCGTAATCTTGAATACCTCCAATCAAGTAAAGCCCTGTCGGCACGTCAGGTACGTTGGAGTCTGTTCTTCACAAGATTCCAATTCCACATCACGTACCGACCTGGAGCTAAAAACGGTAAGGCTGATTCTTTGTCCAGACAGTTTCCTCGTCCAACCCAACCATCAACTGTCCAACCCATACTGGCACCCCATCAATTCATTGGGGTTGTAAAGAATTCCACCTTAACCTTAAAGTCACATCAAGAAAAAGATACCTCTCTTCCAGCTTTGGACCTACAAATAGACTCCAGGGGTATAGCTCATGTACATGGAAGGATTTACATACCCCCTACTTTAAGAGATGACATACTCCGTGACCATCATGATTCCCCTCTGGCAGGACATCCAGGGATCACTAAGACGACCGAACTTGTCAAGAGGAACTATTGGTGGCCTAACATCCAACAATCTGTTGACCAGTTTATCAAGAGTTGTCATGTATGTGCTGTATCGAAAACGGAAAAGGCTAAACCGTATGGCTTGTTAAAACCTTTTCCTATTCCAGACAGACCCTGGCATACAGTAGGAATGGACTTCATAGTCGATTTACCAGCATCCAACCAGTCGACTACGATCATGGTAGTTGTGGACGTACTAACCAAAATGGCACACTTTATCCCTTACAAAAAACTACCAACCGCTGCAGAAACCTCCAAGTTATTTCTTTCACATATAGTCCGAATACATGGCTTGCCGTCCGTTATAATATCCGATAGAGGATCCCAATTCTGGCACCGCGTTCCATCCCCAAACCAACGGACAGACGGAACGCGTCAATCAGTGGATTGAACAATACATTAGATGCTATTGTTCCCATCAACAGGATGAGTGGATGACCAACTTACCTATGGCGGAATTCGCCTATAATAACACACTAAACAGCTCTACTAAGAGTACTCCGTTCTACGCCAACTACGGATATCATCCAACCTTCCATCTTCATCCCCATCTCAACACTACCTCACCTGTAGTAGATGACACGACTAACTCACTTCTTGAAGTATTCACCTTCCTCAAGGAGAACGTTCATGCAGCCCAGCAGCGGCAAAAATTTCACTTTGATAAGAAGAGACGCCCACCACCCAACTATCAAGTGGGTGATCGAGTTTGGTTGTCCACTCGCCACTTGAAGCTTAAAACCCCTACTCGGAAATTTTCCCATCTCTTCATTGGTCCCTACAAAGTCATCAAAGTCGTTAATGAAAACGCTGTGACCCTCATGCTACCAACTGAACTCCCTGTTCATCCCACATTCCATGTTTCTTTGTTGAAACCTTATGTACCCACTCGGCAACAGGCTGTTTCTTCCGATAACCCACCTGTCTTACAGGAGGAGACTGTTTATGAAGTTTCTGACATACTCGATTCCAGACTCTCCCGAGGGGTATTGCAATACCTGGTTCATTGGAAGGGTTACTCACATGATGAGGATTCTTGGGAACCCTCATCCAACATCAACGCCTCACGTTTGATTGGCCGTTTCCATAGGCTCCATCCGGATAAACCTGCTGTAACTGCTGCGGCACCTTTGAAGGGGGGACCTGTCAGGAATGGTACCTGTACCTTTAACTCAATTTTATTTATTCTTGCTCCTCCCCCTTCCACCTGCCGATTAATCTGTTTAGACTACCTGAATCTCATGTGAGAGGACGCTATTCTGAACCTCTTGGCTACTTCCATACTTGTTATTCTTTAACACTGACTTTATTTCACCAACTTGGATAAAGTTTTCCACCTAAGTTACGCTTACTCTGATAAGCAAGTTGTCAATACTTTGAATCCAATCATCTGTGCGGATTAACCGCTAACTAAAGTATTTCCTACTGTGGCTTGCTCCCTTAACAAAGACTCACCGGCTTTTCGACTCCACTGCAGAGGGATTACAAATACTGTTCGCGGGTCATACCCGCTCACGACTAACTCCGTCTCAACTCTAGTACCGGGCAGCCTGCCAGCAAGCGCTCTCTGTGATAGGACTCCAGCGACACACCTCCGTTCTGCCTTCCACTTACTGCACGATAGTCCCGGCACACGAAGGGCTTACGCTGACTGCCTGTCAGCTGTTTCTGTGAACTGCACACAGGCTGAACAGAAGCGCTGCAGCTGCAGCACAGACACGTCTCCTATTACTAAGGTACCCATTCTATTTCTATGACAAACTGTATCTTACCATAACTGGTACAATAGAACTGTAAAGGTATCCAATAAACTCTCACACCTTAAAGTGACAGTCTGCAGTTGAGATCCTACTACATTAAGGGTTACAGCACCCTGACAAAGAGCTACCTGGCAAAGAAGGAAACTAATGGAGTGCTGGCCTCCACTTTCACCTGACCTAAACAGAGATGTTTTGTAATGAGTTGGGCCATTGAGTAAAGGAAAGTCACCAAAGATGTGCTCTGTATAAATGGAACTCTTTCAAAAGTTTTGGTAAAGCACCCCAAGTGTCTACCTAAGTCGGTCGACATAATGTCAGGAGTGTGCAAAGCTGTTATCAAGGTGAATAATAGCTACTTTTCTGGCCACTGCATAATAAAATAAAGAAACCCCTTCCATTAGCAGGTGTGTCCAAGCTTTTGGATAATAATGTGTGTGTGTGTGTTTGTGTATATATCTGTATGTGTATATGTGTGTGTGTGTGTGTATATGTGTGTGTGTGTATATGTGTGTGTGTGTATATATGTATGTGTGTATATGTGTGTGTATATATGCGTGTATGTGTGTATATGTAAATATATGCATGTGTGTGTATATATATATGTGTGTGTGTGTGTATATATATATATATATATATATATATGTTCCAATGGATTGTCCCCACTTGTAGCGCAAAAAATCTCTCTCCAAAGAAAAGTAAAACTTCCTTTATTGTAGTATCAAAAGTAAAAACATGACAGCCTACACACGACTGTAATAAAGCACTTAATGTAAAAACACTGTGTTTTTACATTAAGTGCTTTATTACAGTCGTGTGTAGGCTGTCATGGAATAGTTGTGCTTTATACAAAAAAATCATAACCACCAAAAAGGGTGGGCCTCATGGACTCTTGCTAATATGAAAGAAATGAATTTATCAGGTAAGTTCTTACATAAATTATGTTTTCTTTCATGTAATTAGCAAGAGTCCATGAGCTAGTGACGTATGGGATAATGACTACCCAAGATGTGGATCTTTCCACGCAAGAGTCACTAGAGAGGGAGGGATAAAATAAAGACAGCCAATTCCTGCTGAAAATAATCCACACCCAAAATAAAGTTTAATGAAAACATAAGCAGAAGATTCAAACTGAAACCGCTGCCTGAAGTACTTTTCTACCAAAAACTGCTTCAGAAGAAGAAAACACATCAAAATGGTAGAATTTAGTAAAAGTATGCAAAGAGGACCAAGTTGCTGCTTTGCAAATCTGATCAACCGAAGCCTCATTCCTAAACGCCCAGGAAGTAGAAACTGACCTAGTAGAATGAGCTGTAATCCTTTGAGGCGGAGTTTTACCCAACTTGACATAAGCATGGTGAATTAAGGATTTCAACCAAGATGCCAAAGAAATGGCAGAAGCTTTCTGACCTTTTCTAGAACCAGAAAAGATGACAAATAGACTAGAAGTCTTTCGGAAAGACTTAGTAGCCTCAACATAATATTTCAAAGCTCTAACAACATCCAAAGAATGCAACGATTTCTCCTTAGAATTCTTAGGATTAGGACATAATGAAGGAACCACAATTTCTCTACTAATGTTGTTGGAATTCACAACATTAGGTAAAAATTCAAAAGAAGTTCGCAACACCGCCTTATCCTGATGAAAAATCAGAAAAGGAGACTCACAAGAAAGAGCAGATAATTCAGAGACTCTTCTGGCAGAAGAGATGGCGAAAAGGAACAAAACTTTCCAAGAAAGTAATTTAATGTCCAATGAATGCATGGGTTCAAAAGGAGGAGCTTGAAGAGCCCCCAGAACCAAATTCAAACTCCAAGGAGGAGAAATAGACTTAATGACAGGTTTTATACGAACCAAAGCTTGTACAAAACAATGAATATCAGGAAGATTAGCAATCTTTCTGTGAAAAAGAACAGAAAGAGCAGAGATTTGTCCTTTCAAGGAACTTGCGGACAAACCTTTATCTAAACCATCCTGAAGAAACTGTAAAATTCTCGGAATTCTAAAAGAATGCCAGGAAAAATGATGAGAAAGACACCAAGAAATATAAGTCTTCCAGACTCTATAATATATCTCTCTAGATACAGATTTACGAGCCTGTAACATAGTATTAATCACAGAGTCAGAGAAACCTCTTTGACCAAGAATCAAGCGTTCAATCTCCATACCTTTAAATTTAAGGATTTGAGATCCTGATGGAAGAAAAGACCCTGCGACAGAAGGTCTGGTCTTAACGGAAGAGTCCACGGCTGGCAAGAGGCCATCCGGACAAGATCTGCATACCAAAACCTGTGAGGCCATGCTGGAGCTACCAGTAGAACAAACGAGCATTCCTTCAGAATCTTCACAAACTTACTTCACCACCTCCATAGGAGGCAAAGTTTGTAAAACTGATTTGTGGGTGTGGTGAGGGGTGTATTTATAGGCATTTTGAGGTTTGGGAAACTTTGCCCCTCCTGGTAGGAATGTATATCCCATACGTCACTAGCTCATGGACTCTTGCTAATTACATGAAAGAAATATGTGTGTGTATATCTGTGTGTGTATGGAGAGTGTGAGAGCCTTTTATTTGATATAATACAAATATAATAATAAAATTTGTGCTTAAATATTATTGCACAAATGTGAAATTACTAATATATGACATGGAGGACCATTGTTACCTATCCCTTACACTAAAGAATAGAACCAGTAATGCTTGACCAGTGTGTGATCTTTTAAGAAGTATTATTCCTTAATCTCTGCTGATGACATTATGCAATTTGCAGTGTCCTGGTTTAATTAAATAAACTCAGTAGTATTTATTATGCTAATGTTAATATAATAAAGTTTTAGTTTATCTTGAATTTCACATTTCTAGTTAGAGAACTACCTAACAGAATGTAAAAACATATTTACTTGTTTGCTTGCTAATGGAAGGAAAGTCGCAGCATTAATACCACAAAAGCATTATTAATCCTTTATGTGAACAGCGAAATGTCAAAGTATTATTGTTTAGTGGCATATTTTGGTCTAACTATGATTACTAAAAAGTATCCAGAATATGTAAGTGAATATATCAGACTTTTCATCAATGTGCTCACTTATTAAGAAAATACTAGAAAAGAACAACATAGAAGCCTAATATTGTCACTCATCACTGTTGTGTAACTAGTAAAATAGTCATGTTGTTGTTGCTCTGTCACAAAATTAGTTACCATAACAATTCTACGTGCTAAATTAATGACAGGGGCATGAAAAAAAAATTAAAACCGTTTTATTTTGTTTGTTTGTTTTTTATTTTCCTTACAAATTGAACTATGAAACTGCCACACACTGTTGCAACTAATGTTCTTGCAAAAATGTTTGGAAAATTAAACTGTGACTGCTGTGCAGAGAATATCCTTTCAGTAAATATTTTCTTCCTACAAGGGATAAGAACATTTATATATATTTATATATATATATATATATATATATATATATATAATTTACCATAAGTGCTCTTTTTACTTTAATGGTCATTTAAAGGGATACTAAGCCCAAATGTTTTCTTTCATGCTTTAGATAGAGCATGCAATTTTATGCAACTTTCTAATTTGCTCCTATTATCATTTTTTCTTCGTTCCCTTGCTATTTTAAGTTGAAAATGCAGGAATGTAATATAAGCAGCCGGCCCATTTTTGGTTCAGAACCTGGTTAGAGCTTGCTGATTGGTTTGCTACATTTAGCCACTAATCAGAAAGCACTACCAAGGCTCTGAACCAAAATGGGCTGGCTCTTAAGTTTACATTCCTGCTTTTTCAAATAAAGATAGCATGAGAATGAAGAAAAATTGATATTAGGAGTAAATTAGAAAGTTGCTTAAAATTGCATGCTCTATCTGATTCAGTAAAGAAAAAAATTGGGTTAGTATCCCTTTAAGCTCCATTTTTGAGGGACATATTATTTTAAACAATTCTCATTGGCCTTTCTTCCAGGAGACATAAGCTTCAGAGTACATGGAAAAGGAAAAAAACAACTTTCTGTCTCATAAATAAAATGCTAACAATGTACATGGACTTGTGTATCCAAAACAAAAGAACCTTTTATTTAGAAAAAAAAACATTTGACAATTTTTTAACAGCAAAATATTTTTTTGTGTTGCCATTATGGTGTGACTTTATAAGGGAAAATATGATTCTGACCACTTCCTACATAACATAATATGAAATTCCTTTTCAAGGCCCTATTGCCTTGTGTTAGGATACAGGGACACAGCTATTAAACTACAGAGGTAGCAGGTGTTAAATAAGGGAGAGTAACAAGAGATAATTTTAATTAGAGATGAAGAGAATCAGCAATAATATAGAGCTAGCACCAGGCACACCGTTGGCAGCAATAAAATCCATGCAAAACCATACAGTTCGCATAAATAACTAACTATAGTTAAAATATATAATATAGACTTTAAAATACTAAAACACCTATTCGTTTTTGTATTTCTAAAACTATATTTAAACGAAAACTTAAATAAGTTTTGGTACAAAATGACATAGTATATTACAGAGTGGACTCTGCTTAATACTTTAATATTTGATCCCGTTTCTTTTGGTGTACATAGAGGGTGACACTATTTTCACTTAAATGCAAAGTTAAATTGACCCAGACAGCTAGAAAATAGATTAAAATAAAAGCATTCTAACCGGCTTGTTGAAGAGATCAGGCATTGCTATCATGTTAAGTGCTTTGTTAATTACTATCCCCATGACAACCTTAGCTGTTACTTAAGACTTTTTTCACACAGCTGATGTAAGTTAGAAAATAAAAAATCACCTACCAAATAAAGCAGTAAAGTATATATATAATACAACACATGACACGTACTTACTGTTGACTTTTCTTTTAATTCTCATCATAGTTTTTGGAGGTTTTTAAGTTTTAGTATACCTGCAGTTGAAAATAAAATAAAACACTTTAGGGGTCAACTCTTTGGCATGTTGGAGAATATCACTTCTTCCTTGTAGAAAATGAGCCCTTGAATTCAAGCAGTCCATCCAGTCCATCCTACCCCTTGCTATGCTTAGCTTAGTTTCCCTTTTATGTCCGCCTCTCATCCAGAGCTTTCCATTTCTGAAACCCTCCACACACTGAGTGGCGTCCTACGATTATACAAAGAAGATAGGTAGCGCCCTCATCAGAGGAAATTGTATAATTTATTTTTATACGTGCCCGCGGATGCTGGATTTTGTCGTGTGTGCTTTCAGGTTTCTGTTCATGAAGTGAATCTTAGCTGGCAGCTCTGCCTCAGCACTTGTGATTTCAGCACTGGATTTGTGGACAGCGCACGCTTCCAAATGAATAGTAAATGCTCCAGGAACCAAGAAAAGCCATGGCTGTCAACAATTTGCAAGACTACATGATGCACAAAATCTTTTTTATAATCACTTTTTCATATTCCAGCAGAGCCTACAGACAAAAAATATAATATCTATTTAACAAAATATCTGTGTGTAAAAGCTTTTAATTTTTTATGTAACTGGCATTATATAGGATTTTGTGTACATTAAAAAACACGCTCTGTAAATGGCAAAAAAATAAAATAATTGTATGTAGATTGTTCTACGTAAGCTTTAATAGGAGCAACACTAAAACCCCAACGAGAGATTGAATCAACCTACTTTAAAGTACATTTAGATATGTTTTCATTGTGTTGTCCGAAGAAGGGCTTTTAAATGCATTATATATATACAGTATATATATATATATATATATATATATATATATATATATATATATATATATATATATATATATATATATATATATATATATTAAAGCATTATATCTTTTATTTTAACAAATTATGCAGCATCGTCAAAATCCAAATCTATTTTGTTATACATTTGAGATGTTACTTGTCCACCAATAGACCTGTTGCTTTCCTCATCCAATCAGCAAACTGCTTCTAGGAATGTTAGCCCCAAATATATAATTCATGTTACACTTAAAAAGATACTGTACTGCTATATCATAGGCCTAACAGTTTTTTTTAGAATGTTTCTTTAATAGTTTGCTTACAAAATGCAGTATTTAAACAAGAAGTGTGCTGCTTATATTCCTACAAACTTTT
The DNA here is from genome assembly GCF_027579735.1 of Bombina bombina. Classification (NCBI taxonomy): domain Eukaryota; kingdom Metazoa; phylum Chordata; class Amphibia; order Anura; family Bombinatoridae; genus Bombina; species Bombina bombina. The sequence continues at coordinate 796,029,697 of NC_069501.1, read as the reverse complement.
TGTCCACTAATGGATTTTTTTTTTCTATAAATGAATATTTGGTTGTAGTTGAGTTACCATTTATTGTGTAGTAGGTGCTTACCAATGAATCATTACTGAATTAATTACAAAAATAATTTAAATTGAAGCAAAATCATTCATTGTAAGGAAAGTTCCTTGAGAAAGAATTAGCACTTTCTTTCAGGATCATGGCATGCTGATAATTTACTTCATTATGGAGCAAGTTCTATACTTCAGAATAGAAATGCATTATATTTTTTAACTGTACTTACTAGTAATGGGAAATTCCACTTTCCCAACAGGCTCTTTTATTCTTAATGATTTAAAAGATTCTAACTAAACACAAACACAATACCATCATGAGGAGAAGGATGCTTTGTTCTGTCTCCAATATTTAAAAAAAAAAAAAAGTTAAGCAAGTGGATTAGAAGCTTGAATAATTATTTCAATGTAGGTAGGGAAAGAAAAGCTGCGTGAAAAATCAGTAATTAACATGAGTTTTAAGAGGATGCCTAGGAGGCAGAACAGCAAAGATTTGAATGTAAGTTATAGATTATTCAGAACTCACCCAGAACCAGCACCAAGTGTTGCAAATGAGATAACTAATACCCTTACAGATACAATTGTATTTAGGAGTAATTAGCATCATAACTATGTTTACATATCTATATTAGCAAATCTATCATGATATGGTACAAAATATCCATGTGTGTCAAAGCTTTGTAATATTTTATGCCATTTACTGCCAAAGTATTGGATCTTATGTGAACAGTAAACTAATAGGTTTTATAGGAATTGAATAACAAAAATATTTTATTTTAGATAGAAGTGCATTAAATATGTGTTGTTAGGTTGAATGCTAAAGTCCCAAACAGAGTTGGAATCAAACTATTTTAAAATTTAAATTGTATGTTTTCATAGTTGTATCTAAATGAGGGACTTTTTAAATGTTAATTGTGTTTATTATATGTGACACTTTCCTTATTTAAATCTTTTCTTTGGAATAAGTTAGGCACTGTCATATTGTAACTTCTATTATACGATTACCAATGAAAGCATTTATAATTTATTATTTTCTTATTTTCGCAGTATTAACTGCACAGTACATAAGCTCCATACATAAGGGCCAGATTACAAGTGGAGCACTAAATATCACTTTCGTGAAAGCAATATTTGCGCTCCACTGAGTAATACCAGAGTACACTAATGTGCGCTGGTATTACAAGTTGAGAGCAATGCGAATACGAGCTTGCGTTCACATTACTGGGAAGCATTGCGCTCACAAGAGTGCACTTCCATAAGCTCCAATGGTAACCTCATTCTCATGCAGTGAGACACAGCATGAGAATTACCGCAGTGAAGAGGATAAGTAGTGCAGCGATGGCAGCAAATTGTAAATATATATGTGTATGCTTATGTATATATATATACTGGGAACACACAGTTCCCATAGACCGCAATGTAAAGGCACTTTTCAGTGCCATTTTTTTTCTAACACCCCACACACACCAACTTTAGCCTGGAGCAATTATTTTATTTAAAAAATTTAAATGCTACAATTTTTATTTTTCCTATAATACACACCACTTATTTTGGGGGCATTTGGGGCACATTTATAAAAGTAACTAGAGTTCTGATCTCTGGTTAATTTTCTAAGCGCTAATTGCTACTATTGCGTGCCTTCAAACGGGCGCGATAAATTAGCGTTCCACTTGTAATCTAGCCCCAAAATTTTTAATTTAAATTTTAAAATGTACTGCAACATTATTGGCCATATTTATTATAATGGAAAATGCTAATTTTAGCTTTGCTGTCTTAAAAAAAAAAAAATAGATTTATATAATCCTTCATAATTTATATAGATCTTCCTGATAGAGGGAGTTTATTCTTCTCTGACTAGTGAGTGTAAAGTTTTCTTCTATTTAAATTTCTATTTGACTGTACCTTGTTTAATTTTCTCTTAACCTTTTATTCTCAACCCATTTTATTTTATCTTGTAAAGTTGATATCATTTCAAATTGTTTGACTACATTTTTATAGTGTATGTCAACTTTGTAAGATGTATTTTCTCATTTGTTTTTCTCTTGTTGCATTAATGAAACAGAGCTTTTATATATATACTTTAACAAATGGAGCTGTATCACCTAATTTTTTAATAAAACATTTTCTATTTACTCTTGAATAAAGTCAGTTTTATTAAAAAAATATATCCTGTTTAATACAACTATACCCCTGAAAAAGTTAAAGGGACACTAAACCCACATTTTTAAATTTGTGATTGAGATAGAGCATGACATTTTAAGCAACTTTCTAATTTACTCCTATTATCAAATTTTCTTCATTCTCTTGGTAACTTTATTTTAAATGCAAGAATGTAAGTTTAGATGCCGGCCCATTTTTGTTGAACAACCTGGGTTGTTCTTGCTGATTGGTGGATAAATTCATCCACCAATAAAAAAGTGCTGTCCATAGTCTGAACCAAAAAACAAGATTAGATGCCTTCTTTTTGAAATAAAGATAGCAAGAGAACAAAGACAAATTGATAATAGTAGTAAATTAGAAAGTTGCTTAAAATTGCCTGCTCTATCTTAATCACGAAAGAAAAAATTTGGGCTCAGTGCCCCTTTAAGAACATTAAGAGACATAAAACACTAAATTAATTTAAAAAAAACCTCCCTCTAATTACAGGTAACATCGTTTTGGAACTGAGGTTACACTGCAGGTATTTGAAGAGTTAATGCATATGTGCAACCACTTCAGCGCTGGCATACAGGTAAAACGACAGATTACAACATGACAGCACCCATGACTACAGGGAGGCGGGGATAACCTCAATTTTCTACTTATAAGGAACTAGGTTACAAGTGGAATTAGCACTCCAAAAATTAACCAGAGGTCAGACCTCTTGTTAATTTTCAAAATATCACCCAAATGCCCCCAAAATAAAGCATATTGTAGGTTTTATTTAAAAAAAATGTAGCTTTTTACAAAAAATAAAAACCAACTGCACAAAGCAGTTTTTAGGTGTTAAAGTTGGCGGGTGTGGGATGTTAGAAGAAAACTGGCACTGAAAAGTGCGTTTACATGCTATTAACATAATAACACATACATAAATATATATATGTATATAAGCATATACATATATATTTACAGGGAACACAGTTTGTGGTCTATGGGGAACTGTGTTTTCTGTAAATATATATGTATATTCTTATATACATATACATATTTATGTATGTGTTATTAGTATATACACATATAAACACATAAATATATATGTATATATTCATATACATATATATTTAACAATTGCTGCCCATTACTGCACGACTTAAGCCCTTTCCTGAAGCCTATGGAAGTGTGCTCTCATGAGCGCAATGCTTCCGTGCAATGCAAACGTGAGGTCATGTTTGCATTGCCCCTAACTTGTAATACAAGCGCACTTGTGTGTGCACTGGTATTACCAAGTGGAGCACAAATATCTCTTTCGCAATAGCAATATTTTGTGCTCCACTTGTAATCTATCCCAAAAAATGTATTCAGTTGTTAATGTCTCTTTAGTGTATTCTTTCAATTTTATTTGAAACCTTGGCAAGAACAAAAAAAATAGAATAAAAGATCTGTTATGTAATGAATAGCAGGGCACATTCCATGTGCATTTGCTTAAGAGGATAAACAACTTGGTTATTTTTGCTGATTTGTTGTTTTATAAATGTATTTGCATTCATTTGTGAAGTATGAAAATATTCAACGAGGTCCCACACAATTATATTTCATCTTGTTCTTTTTTAGGTTTTACAAGAGCATTTTTCCCCAAATTATATTGTACTATTTTCCTCCATTTAAGCCTTGTTAGCTGATTTTTCCTTTATGTTAATTCCCTTCTTCTCACCCATTTGGCCCCAAAGTCTCTTCTTCTTTTTCAAGATTTTTATTTTAATTATTTACCCATCCAGTATTTCTACTCTTATTTAATTTTATCCTTGCAGGGCAGCTCTGAACTTCATTAGCTGCTTGACTGATTGGAAGCTCCTATGATGTGAAAGACTCAACTTCTCAACTCCATTTTGTCAAATAGGTTTTGTAATTCTCTTTTGTTCATGGTGTATTTGGAATTTTATAAATGAATGATAATAAATAGAATAAAAATAATTAAAATAATATTATAATAGTATAGTGAGGATAAATAATGGTCAACCTTTTCAAAGATACAGCTCTTTTTATTTTTACATGCACTCATGTTTTGTTGGTTCCTGTGAAATTAATATGTTGTGCTTATTTGGCTTAATATTGTCCATACATATTGCTATTCAAAATTTTCATTTTAACTCATTGCCAGTATAATAAAGGGGTGCTGTAAACACTCCAAAAAAGCAGCCTCTAAAAATATTCTGAACTCAACTCACTCTCCAAACCAAAAGGGGTACCTGAATGAAAGAATAAAAATATGCAAAGAAAGGAAAGGCTTTTCTTGGTGTGTGTCTAAATACACAGTTGTATTCACTTATTATGGCCTTTATTTGACCTGCCTAATACCATTTGACAATTTAGCTGGATGACTCAAATGTTCAGCTATGCTGATACTGCCCCACAATAGTGCTGGCTACTTGTGATTGTCCTTATTCCTAATTTAACATTTTATTATCTTAAACTTTACACCATGAGGCACCTTTTCTTTCTTTGCAGAATTTCTAATTTTCCTTGACTAAAGTAATCCTTGGGATATATGAGTGTCCATGTGTGGCGGTATCTGCTAATTTGTGCCGCCACGCACTTATACAGAGAAATAGAGAGGACCTACCTACACGATGCACCAGTGGTGTATGATTCATGACCACCACAAAAAAACTTACCTCATGGAACAGCATACTGGCAACAATTTAGCTTACAAACCCATATGGTATGGCTCTTTCTCTTACATTAACTTTGTTTATTTATTTTTGTTGCATTTAAAATGAGATATTTTAAAATGCACTACTTTTAAAAATGTTCCTCTACTGAAAAATACTTTCTCTTTTCTTTTTGTGTGTGGAGATTTATATATTTACACAAACTGAGGCCTAGATTACGAGTTGTGCGTTAGCCTTAAAAAGCAGCGTTAAGAGGTCCTAACGCTGCTTTTTTTAATGCCTACTTGTAATACGAGTCTTGCAGGTACAGGTGTACCGCTCACTTTTTTGGCCAGACTCAGAAATACCGTAAATCCACTTACGTCAATTGCGTATCCTATATTTTCAATAGGACTTGCATAGCGTCGGTATTACGAGTCTGACAAAAATCCTGGTACTGCATTTTAAAGTCAGTAGTTAAGAGTTTTACACTACAACGCCGTAGCATAAAACTCTTAACTAAAGTGCCAAAAAGTACACTAACACCCATAAACTACCTATTAACCCCTAAACCCAGCCCCCCCCCCCCACATCGCAAACACTAAAATAATTTTTTTAACCCCTAATCTGCCAAACCGGACATCGCCACCACTATAATAAACATATTAACCCCATAAACCGCCGCACTCCCGCATCGCAAACACTAGTTAAATATTATTAACCCCTAATCTGCCGTCCCTAACATCGCAGCCACCTATCTACATTTATTAACCCCTAATCTGCCGCCCCAACGTCGCCGCCACTATAATAAAGTTATTAACCCCTAAACCTAAGTCTAACCCTAACCCTAACAACCCCTAACTTAAATATAATTTAAATAAAGCTAAATAAAATTACTAAAATTAACTAAATAATTCCTATTTGAAACTAAATCCTTACCTATAGAATGAACCATAAGCCAGCTGCAATATAAATAACAGTTACACTGTAGCTATCTTAGGGTTTATTTTGATTTTACAGGCAACTTTGTATTTATTTTAACTAGGTACAATAGTTATTAAATAGTTATTAACTATTTAATAACTACCTAGTTAAAATAAAGACAGATTTACCTGTAAAATAAAACCTAACCTAAGTTACAATTACACCTAACACTACACTATAATTAAATTAATTACCTAAATTAAATACAATTAATTACAATTAAATAAAATTAGCTAAAGTACGGAAAAAAAACAACACTAAATTACAGAAAATAATAAAGAAATTACAAGATTTTTTAACAAATTGCACCTACTCTAGTCACCCTAGCAAAATAAAAAAGCCCCCCAAAATAAAAAAGCCCTACCCTAAACTAAATTACAAATAACCCTTAAAAGGGCCTTTTGCGGAGCATTGCCCCAAAGTAATCAGCTCTTTTACCTTTAAAAAAAAAAGTACAAATACCCCCCAACATTAAAACCCACCACCCACACAACCAACCCTACTCTAAAACCCACGCAATCCCCCCTTAAAAAAAACCTAACACTAACCCCTTGAAGATCACCCTACAGTGAGAAGTCTTCACCCAAATGGGCAGAAGTCCTCAACGAATCCGGCAGAAGTGGTCCTCCAGACGGGCAGAAGTCTTCATCCAACCAGGCAGAAGTGGTCCTCCAGACGGGCAGAAGACTTCATCCAGATGGCATCTTCTATCTTCATCCATCCATCCGGCGCGGAGCGGGTCCATCTTCAAGACATCCGATGCGGAGCATCCTCTTCTGTCCACTGCCGACGACTGAATGAAGGTTCCTTTAAATTACGTCATCCAAGATGGCGTCCCTTCAATTCCGATTGGCTGATAGAATTCTATCAACCAATCGGGAATTAAGGTAGAAAAAATCCTATTGGCTGATGCAATCAGCCAATAGGATTGAACTGGCATTCTATTGGCTGATTGGAACAGCCAATAGAATGCCAGCTCAATCCTATTGGCTGATTGGATCAGCCAATAGGATTGAAGTTCAATCTGATTGGCCACGAATCTGCAGGGGGGCGGTATAGCACCAGCAGTTGACAAAAAACTGTTGGTCCAATGATAAATGCCGAGAGCGTATGTTGTCGGCATTTATCGATGTGCAGCAGACATGATCCATAATATCGGATTATGTCCACTCGCACAATGATAATTCGGCCCCATAGGGGTCAATCAAAATTCACCATTAAAATCTAAGGAGATTCTTGTAGAAAAATGGTTTGATACACTTTCCGTAGTAGTGATCAAAAGCACATTAATATGCACCCAATAACTCAATACTAAAATGCATTTTGCATCTCTATGACCCATTAATTGAAACTGTTTTTGTACAGAAGAAATCAACTCTTTTATATGGATGCTACAGTTTAATAACCCTTTAATATTTTCTTCTCAAGCAACTGTCCAGTGTAATGTATTCTCACTTTTGTTACTCTCTGCAATTTCATGTCAAAGTTCCTTTAAGCAGCACATTTTTATTTTGAAATGTTATTGTCTAATATAATATCACTTGTACCATTGTTTGTTATACTGTTCCTTTTCATCCTATGCTCCTGCTGTGTTTTGTCATGTTGCGCTCCTGTCACATTTTCCCATGTGCGATTAGCATTCAGCTCAGCATCTCGGCATATCAGGCTAACGTTACATTCTTCTGACTCACTACCTGGTCTTGATACACTCTCCCATAAGGGCTTTTTGTGTCATCAGTGACATTTATTGTTTCATAGAGTTTTGCATATTTCTGTTTGTGTATAACAGTAAAGAAAGTGTTTTAGTTGATTCATATTTATAATTCATAATCATTATATACCAAGTGCTTTGTTTTGTTTTAGAATGTAGGAATCATTTGAACTTTTCTGTCACATATTTTTTTTTATTAATTAGAACAAGTTTTACATTTTTTAGTAAAATATATTCACAAAACCAAATAATTTTATAATCATTGTGGTAAATACTATAACATCTTTAAGTAATAGTTACTAGTGGTAACAGTAGTTTTTCTTTTAATAATATGTGTTGCATAAGAAGCAATACATTTTCTGCGTATTGTTTTGGTGAGCAAATGCAGATGGATAAATACAGGATGAGATCAAGGATTTTAGCTACACATAGAGAAAATTGAGCGCAGCAGACATAGTAGTTGTCAGTGATTGCAGGTGTCAACCAGGAGGAGAGTGGTAATGTTGGACGTGGCTAAAGTCAAGTACTGTGAGGTTAGCCCAGGGTGAGCAAAGGGTGGCAGCTGTATACAGCAAGAGGAGAATTATCTTAAAGGGACAGTATACTGTAAAATTGTTTCCCTTAATGTATTTCCAATGACTTGTTTTACCAGCTGCAAAATATAGAATGTATGAGAAATTGCACTTCATGTTTATTTGTGTATATAAAATAGCTGGTTTTGTGCTTTGAAACCACAGTCTATTACAATGGGTTGAGCTTGCAGGTAAAATCAGATGTCATTATGTTATTTATGTACACACACTTGCTTCCTTATCTTATATTTGTCTGTAAACCAAAGCTCAATACTTAGAGAGAACAATGGAACATTATAATTTTATTAGTTATCTCTTCTACACCCCACTGAGAGTGTAATTTATTTTGCTGGCAGTGTTAACATTGCCTGTTAATAGACTAGAAACCTTCAGTATAGGTTTGGATACCACAGGCTAAACCAGCTATTTTAAATGCCAAAATAAGGGTATTATTATTATTATTCTTTATTTATAAAGCGCCAACAGATTCCGCAGCGCTGTCCATGGGTAACAAAGATAAAATGACAGTACAATATGAGACACCAGACAAAATTTAACAAATAAATAAAGGGGGAATTGGGAGCCCTGTTTCTGTGGGAACTTACAATCTAAATGGGTAGGAAGGAGAGAAACAGGAGGAGGGGACTGCAAAGGTCGGAATGATGTTAGTGTGGAGTTAGATGAGGGCAACTATTAAGCAAGTGGAATTCATTAGTTACTGATCTGGTGATAGGCTTCCCTGAACAAGAAGGTCTTTAGGGAGCGTTTAAAGGAGGAGAGGTTGGGGCAAAGTCTGACAGCTCGAGGAAGTGCGTTCCAGAGGGTTGGTGCCGCACAAGAAAAGTCCTGTAGTCTAGCATGAGAGGAGGTGATGGTAGAAGAGGCAAGGAGTAGATCGTTGTTGGATCTTAGGAGACGGGCTGGAGTATATTTGTTGGTGAGTGAGAACAGGTATGGGAGGGCTGCATTGGTAAGGACTTTGTAGGTCAGAGTGAGAATTTTGAATTTATTTCTGCTGTTAATGGGGAGCCAGTAAAGGGACTCACAGAGGGGTGCAGTAGATACAGAGCGTTGGGAAAGGTGGATTAGCCTAGCCGAGGCATTTAGGATGGATTGAAGGGGGGAGAGGCGGGAGAGAGGAAGGCCAGTTAGTAGGTTGTTACAGTAGTCAAGCTGGGAGATTACTAGGGAATGGATTAGCTGTTTAGTAGTTTCAGCACTCAGAAAAGGATGAATTTTAGAGATATTGCGTAGGTGGTTGCGACAGGATGAAGAGAGCGATTGGATGTGGGGTATGAAGAACAGATTGGAGTCAAGTGTAACTCCTAGGCAGCAGACTTGGGGTGATGGGGAGATAGTGGTGTCACCAACAGTGATAGTAAAGTTAGAAACTGGAGTGGAATTAGATGGGGGGATTAGAAGCTCAGTCTTGGACATGTTCATTTTTAGGTGGTAAGAGGCCATCCAGGAAGAAATGCCAGATAAGCAGTCACTGATGTGGGAAAGGACAGAAGGAGAGAGTGAAGGGGGGGATAGGTAGATCTGAGTATCATCAGCATAGAGGTGATAGTTGAAGCCATAGCTACTGATAAGTTTACCCAGTGAGGAAGTATAAATAGAGAAGAGTTGAGGACCTAGAACAGAGCCTTGAGGTACTCCAACAGACAGAGGCAGTGGAGAGGAGGAGTCACCAGCAAATGAGAAAGAAAAGGACCTATTAGAGAGACAAGAGTGGATCCAGGAGAGGGCAATATCACAGAACCCAAGGGAGCTGAGAGTCCGTAGAAGGAGGGGATGGTCAACAGTGTCAAAGGCAGTAGACAAGTCAAGTAAGATAAGTATAGAATAGTGGCCATTGTTTTTAGCAGAAAGAAGATCATTAGTAACCTTGGTGAGGGCAGTCTCAGTTGAGTGTTGGGGACGGAAACCAGATTGCAGGGGATCAAGCAATGAGTTGGAGAATAGGAAGTTTGTTAGGCGATCGAAAACTAGTTTTCCCATTTTTTAGAATCTAGCGGAAGTAGTGATATGGGGCGGTAGTTTGCAGGAGAATTGGGGTAGAGGGAGACTTTTTTGAGGATGGGGGTGACCTTTGCATGTTGAAAGGATGATGGAAATGAACCAGTAGTAAGGTATCAGTTGAATATGTGAGTAAGAGCTGGGGTGAGGGTAGAGGACAGAGAAGGTTTTAGATGTGAAGGGATAGGGTCAAGGGGGCAGGTAGTGAGGTGTGAGGAAGATATTAGGGAACTCACTTCATTCTCAGTGGTTGGGGGGAAGGTACTGAGAGTGGTGGAGAGGGTGACCTGGGGGGGGGGGAGATGGAAGGTTGCTGTCTTGTGGTTGGATGTTATTTCGGATGGTAAGTGTTTTGTTGAAAAAGTAGTCTGCTAAGTCTTGAGCACTAAAGTCAGATGAAGGGGGTGGTGCAGGTGGATAGAGGAGAGTGTTGAAAGTGGAGAAGAGACATTTAGGGTTTGATGAGTGAGAAGATATGAGAGAAGAGAAGTAGTTTTGCTTGGCTAAGTGAAGGGCAGAGGAGTAAGAATAAAGAATGAATTTATAGTATAGGAAATCGGGTTCAGAGAGGGATTTCTTCCAGGCACATTCAGCAGCACGGGAGCATTTTTGTAGATGCTACTTGGAGCTACTTGTAAACAATTTAATACACTCCAACAAGTAAAATTGATAATTGAGAACAAATTAAAGGGGAGAATATTTTTGGGTAACCTGTCCCTTTAAAAGTTGGAAATATGAGGTATTCTCCAATCTCTCTAGTCTTATCATTATCTATGTTTTCTTGCAAGACTCAAGAGGCTGAAGAGAGGAGTTGGTGATTTCTGCCCAGACTGTTGCTACAGCGAAACAGAATTTATGCTTACCTGATAAATTACTTTCTCCAACGGTGTGTCCGGTCCACGGCGTCATCCTTACTTGTGGGATATTCTCTTCCCCAACAGGAAATGGCAAAGAGTCCCAGCAAAGCTGGTCACATGATCCCTCCTAGGCTCCGCCCACCCCAGTCATTCGACCGACGGACAGGAGGAAATATATATAGGAGAAACCATATGATACCGTGGTGACTGTAGTTAGAGAAAATAATTCATCAGACCTGATTAAAAAAACCAGGGCGGGCCGTGGACCGGACACACCGTTGGAGAAAGTAATTTATCAGGTAAGCATAAATTCTGTTTTCTCCAACATTGGTGTGTCCGGTCCACGGCGTCATCCTTACTTGTGGGAACCAATACCAAAGCTTTAGGACACGGATGAAGGGAGGGAGCAAATCAGGTCACCTAAATGGAAGGCACCACGGCTTGCAAAACCTTTCTCCCAAAAATAGCCTCCGAAGAAGCAAAAGTATCAAATTTGTAAAATTTGGCAAAAGTGTGCAGTGAAGACCAAGTCGCTGCCTTACATATCTGGTCAACAGAAGCCTCGTTCTTGAAGGCCCATGTGGAAGCCACAGCCCTAGTGGAGTGAGCTGTGATTCTTTCAGGAGGCTGCCGTCCGGCAGTCTCATAAGCCAATCGGATAATGCTTTTAAGCCAAAAGGAAAGAGAGGTAGAAGTCGCTTTTTGACCTCTCCTTTTACCAGAATAAACAACAAACAAGGAAGATGTTTGTCTGAAATCTTTAGTAGCCTCTAAATAGAATTTTAGAGCACGGACTACGTCCAAATTGTGTAACAAACGTTCCTTCTTTGAAACTGGATTCGGACACAAAGAAGGTACAACTATCTCCTGGTTAATATTTTTGTTGGAAACAACTTTCGGAAGAAAACCAGGCTTAGTACGCAAAACCACCTTATCTGCATGGAACACCAGATAGGGCGGAGAACACTGCAGAGCAGATAACTCTGAAACTCTTCTAGCAGAAGAAATTGCAACCAAAAACAAAACTTTCCAAGATAATAACTTAATATCTACGGAATGTAAGGGTTCAAACGGAACCCCTTGAAGAACTGAAAGAACTAGATTTAGACTCCAGGGAGGAGTCAAAGGTCTGTAAACAGGCTTGATCCTAACCAGAGCCTGAACAAATGCTTGAACATCTGGCACAGCTGCCAGTCTTTTGTGAACTAAAACAGATAAAGCAGAGATCTGTCCCTTCATAGAAATTGCAGATAATCCTTTCTCCAAACCTTCTTGTAGAAAGGATAGAATCTTAGGAATTTTTATCTTGTTCCATGGGAATCCTTTAGATTCACACCAACAGATATATTTTTTCCATATTTTATGGTAAATTTTTCTAGTTACAGGCTTTCTAGCCTGAATCAGAGTATCTATTACAGAATCTGAAAACCCACGCTTTGATAAAATCAAGCGTTCAATCTCCAAGCCGTCAGTTGGAGGGAAACCAGATTCGGATGTTCGAATGGACCCTGAACAAGAAGGTCCTGTCTCAAAGGTAGCTTCCATGGTGGAGCCGATGACATATTCACCAGGTCTGCATACCAAGTCCTGCGTGGCCACGCAGGAGCTATCAAGATCACCGAGGCCCTCTCCTGATTGATCCTGGCTACCAGCCTGGGGATGAGAGGAAACGGTGGGAATACATAAGTTAGGTTGAAGGTCCAAGGTGCTACTAGTGCATCTACTAGGGTAGCCTTGGGATCCCTGGATCTGGACCCGTAGCAAGGAACCTTGAAGTTCTGACGAGACGCCATCAGATCCATGTCTGGAATGCCCCATAATTGAGTTATTTGGGCAAAGATTTCCGGATGGAGTTCCCACTCCCCCGGATGGAATGTCTGACGACTCAGAAAATCCGCTTCCCAATTTTCCACTCCTGGGATTTGGATCGCAGACAAGTGGCAGGAGTGATCCTCCGCCCATTGAATTATCTTGGTCACTTCTTTCATCGCCAGGGAAGTCCTTGTTCCCCCCTGATGATTGATATATGCAACGGTCGTCATGTTGTCTGACTGAAACCTTATGAATTTGGCCTTTGCTAGTTGAGGCCAAGCTCTGAGAGCATTGAATATCGCTCTCAGTTCCAGAATGTTTATCGGGAGAAGAGACTCTTCCCGAGACCATAGACCCTGAGCTTTCAGGGATTCCCAGACCGCGCCCCAGCCCACTAGGCTGGCGTCGGTCGTGACAATGACCCACTCTGGTCTGCGGAAGCTCATTCCCTGTGACAGATTGTCCAGGGTCAGCCACCAACGGAGTGAATCTCTGGTCTTTTGATCTACTTGAATCGTCGGAGACAAGTCTGTATAATCCCCATTCCACTGTCTGAGCATGCACAGTTGTAATGGTCTTAGATGAATTCGTGCAAAAGGAACTATGTCCATTGTTGCAACCATCAATCCTATTACTTCCATGCACTGCGCTATGGAAGGACGAGGAACAGAATGAAGTACTTGACAAGAGCTTAGAAGTTTTGATTTTCTGACCTCTGTCAGAAAAATCCTCATTTCTAAGGAATCTATTATTGTTCCCAAGAACGGAACTCTTGTTGACGGGGACAGAAAACTTTTTTCTTTGTTCACCTTCCATCCGTGAGATCTGAGAAAGGCTAGGACGATGTCCGTATGAGCCTTTGCTTTTGACATGGACGACGCTTGAATCAGGATGTCGTCCAAGTAAGGTACTACTGCAATGCCCCTTGGTCTTAGAACCGCTAGAAGGGACCCTAGTACCTTTGTGAAAATCCTTGGAGCAGTGGCTAATCCAAATGGAAGTGCCACAAACTGGTAATGTCTGTCCAGAAAAGCGAACCTTAGGAACTGATGATGTTCCTTGTGGATAGGAATATGTAGGTACGCATCCTTTAAATCCACGGTAGTCTTAAATTGATTTTCCTGGATAGTAGGTAGGATCGTTCGAATAGTTTCCATTTTGAACGATGGTACCCTGAGAAATTTGTTTAGGATCTTTAGATCCAAAATTGGTCTGAATGTTCCCTCTTTTTTGGGAACTATGAACAGATTGGAATAAAATCCCATTCCTTGTTCTCTTATTGGAACTGGATGTATCACTCCCATCTTTAACAGGTCTTCTACACAATGTAAGAATGCCTGTCTCTTTATTTGGTTTGAAGATAATTGAGACCTGTGGAACCTTCCCTTGGGGGTAGTTCCTTGAATTCCAGGAGATAACCTTGAGAAACTATTTCTAGCGCCCAAGGATCCTGAACATCTCTTGCCCAAGCCTGAGCAAAGAGAGAAAGTCTGCCCCCCACTAGATCCGGTCCCGGATCGGGGGCTATCCCTTCATGCTGTTTTGGTAGCAGTGGTAGGCTTCTTGGCCTGCTTACCCTTGTTCCAGCCTTGCATTGGTTTCCAGGCTGGTTTGGGTTGTGAAGTATTACCCTCTTGCTTAGAGGATACAGAATTAGAGACTGGTCCGTTTCTGCAAAAGGGACGAAAATTAGGCTTATTATTAGCCTTAAAAGACCTATCCTGTGGGAGGGCGTGGCCCTTTCCCCCAGTGATGTCTGAAATAATCTCTTTCAAATCAGGTCCAAATAATGTTTTACCTTTGAAAGGAATGTTAAGCAATTTTGTCTTGGAAGACACATCCGCTGACCAAGACTTTAGCCAAAGCACTCTGCGCGCCACGACAGCAAACCCTGAATTTTTCGCCGCTAATCTAGCTAATTGCAAAGCGGCATCTAAAACAAAAGAGTTAGCCAATTTAAGTGCTTGAACTCTGTCCATAACCTCCTCATATGAAGATTCTTTACTGAGCAATTTTTCTAGTTCCTCGAACCAGAAACACGCTGCCGTAGGAACAATGCATGAAATTGGTTGTAGAAGATAACCTTGCTGTACAAAAATCTTTTTAAGCAAACCCTCTAATTTCTTATCCATAGGATCTTTGAAAGCACAACTATCTTCGATAGGAATAGTAGTGCGTTTGTTTAGAGTAGAAACCGCCCCCTCGACCTTGGGGACTGTCTGCCATAAGTCCTTTCTGGGGTCGACTATAGTAAATAATTTCTTAAATATAGGGGGGGAACAAAAGTTATGCCGGGCCTTTCCCACTCTTTATTTACTATGTCCACCACCCGCTTGGGTATAGGAAAAGCGTCGGGGGGCACCGGAACCTCTAGGAACTTGTCCATCTTACATAATTTCTCTGGAATGACCAAATTGTCACAATCATCCAGAGTAGATAACACCTCCTTAAGCAGTGCGCGGAGATGTTCTAATTTAAATTTAAATGTCACAACATCAGGTTCAGCTTGATGAGAAATTTTTCCTGAATCTGAAATTTCTCCATCAGACAAAACCTCCCTCATGGCCCCTTGAGATTGGTGTGAGGGTATGTCAGAACAGTTATCATCAGCGTCCTCTTGCTCTTCAGTGTTTAAAACAGAGCAATCGCGCTTTCTCTGATAAGTAGGCATTTTGGATAAAAGATTTGCTATGGAGTTATCCATTACAGCCGTTAATTGTTGCATGGTAATAAGTATTGGCGCACTAGATGTACTAGGGGCCTCCTGTGTGGGCATAACTGGTGTAGACACAGTAGGGGATGATGTAGTATCATGTTTACTCCCCTCATTTGAGGAATCATCTTGGGCAATATCATTATCTGTTGCATTACTGTCCTTACTTTGTTTGGACACTATGGCACAATTATCACATAAATTTAAATGGGGAGACACATTGGCTTTCATACATATAGAACATAGCTTATCTGATGGTACAGACATGTTAAACAGGCTTAAACTTGTCAACAAAGCACAAAAAACGTTTTAAAATAAAACCGTTACTGTCACTTTAAATTTCAAACTGAAAACACTTTATTACTGAATATGTGAAAAAGTATGAAGGAATTGTTCAAAATTCACCAAAATTTCACCACAGTGTCTTAAAGCATTAAAAGTATTGCACACCAAATTTCAGAGCTTTAACCCTTAAATTAACGGAACCGGAGCCGTTTTTACATTTAACCCCTATACAGTCCCAGAATGAGGCTCTGTCTATAACTAGAAAGGCCCCCATCTGAAAAAGGTGTCCAACACAGTGCCTGCCGTTTTTCTAAACGTTCCCCAAGATTATAATACCAATAATTAGTTAGAATCTGCATAATATGCCTAGTAAAGCAATTGTTTTAGCCCAGAAAAATGTCTACCAGTTTTTAAGTCCCCATGAGGGGAAATGACAGCCTTCCAGCATTACATGGTCTTGTTAGAAATATGGCTAGTCATACCTTAAGCAGAAAAGACTGCTAACTGTTTCCCCCAACTGAAGTTACTTCATCTCAACAGTCCTGTGTGGAAACAGCAATCGATTTTAGTTACTGTCTGCTAAAATCATCTTCCTCTTACAAACAGAAATCTTCATCTTTTTCTGTTTCAGAGTAAATAGTACATACCAGCACTATTTTAAAATAACAAACACTTGATAGAAGAATAAAACTACATTTAAACACCAAAAAACTCTTAACCATCTCCGTGGAGATGTTGCCTGTGCAACGGCAAAGAGAATGACTGGGGTGGGCGGAGCCTAGGAGGGATCATGTGACCAGCTTTGCTGGGACTCTTTGCCATTTCCTGTTGGGGAAGAGAATATCCCACAAGTAAGGATGACGCCGTGGACCGGACACACCAATGTTGGAGAAATTAGAATTTAGATAAGGTGGAGTAAAATATGTCAGATGGGTAAGATATAAAATAGTTTGCTAAGAAATTGTAAAGTACCAGGCACAGAATAAATAGGAAAGCTACAGAAAAAAACTTTGCAAAGTAATCAAAAGTGCGCAAGAGAGGATAAAATGATTAGAAATTAAATAAGGCAGCAGGAGGTAAAGAGACAGAATGAAACAAGAAGACAGAAAGAAATGTGAGTTGGAAGAAAGTGTGAACAACTTCAAATTGTACTGTGATATTTTTTTCTTTCCTTTAGTGTGTTCTGAATTATCCATTTTACCTGCTGGAGTGTATTAAATTGTTTACAAATAGCCCCTTTACCTTTCTTTTGAAATATATGAAATAGCTGATTTTGACTGCTGAAAAAGTTATGTAAACAAGAAGGTGCAGAAGAAATCGCACTCATATTGGGTGTGGTAGAGAGGTACCTAAATGTTAATTGTTCTAAGTATTAATCGTTGTGTATACAGTTAGAGATAAGATAAAGAGGACTGTGAGTTTGCATATAGAGAGATAAAATAATAAGGTTTGCTCTTCTGACAAGCTAGTCCATTTTGATTGTGTTATGGTTTACATTAGCAAGGCAGCTAAAGGAGCAATTAATCATACATTTTATACTCTGCAGCTGGTAACAAAAGAGTCTATAGAAACAAGTTAATGGGAAACCAAGTTTAAAGTACAATGTTTCTTTAAGGGGTGAGATAAACAAACAAACAATTTATATATACTTATATCTACTTGTAGAAATGTTTACATGAAATGTATCACAAATCATTTTACACATTGGCTCAGCATACTACTATTAATTGCTAACAGAGGCACTGATTGCAAGGTATGGTCTATGCACTCCACAGGGCTACCTAGTAATCAGTGCCTGCAGACGTACAATTGTTAGTTTTACACCGATTCACAATAGCAACTAGTACTGCTCCCAAAAGTGAGACATAAGAAAAACAAATGTATGTGTGGGTATGTATTTATGTATATATATATATATATATATATATATATATTTGAGTTGGTGAAGGTAAAATTACAATATCTCATGCTTTTTGCTTTCAAGTGCAATCCCCTTTGTGCAGTGGGTACAAACATCAAACCACTTCTAGACAGCTGTTTCAAATTTATTAACTCTCATCAGCAGAAGATCGGTTTAGATTGCTGCTTGCTGAAGCTTATTCCAGAGAAAAAGCAATACTCATTTGAGTTATGGTAGAGGTAAAAGCATGAGATTAAAATCCTCCATTTCATAAAAGTAAACGTCATATAATTATTGTATAAAAAATTAGCAAATCTAGGACAGTATCCCCACTTGCTTTTCCCCAGAAGATTGCTACCAATGCACCAGGGAACTCTGGGTAAGATATGCAAATTAGATATACAATATCTCATGCTTTTTGCTTCCAAGTGCAATCCACTTTATGGGGTGGGTGCAGCAAAAAAACAAAACATCTGGACAGCTGTTTCGAGTTTATTAATTCTGATCAGCGGAAGATAGGTTTGATTTGTTGCTTGGTAATTTCCAGTCCATTTTCTTCTTTTGTATGTTAATTATTTTGTTTTGTAATTTTCCCTATGGGTTTTGCACCCAGGCTTTTCTGTGGTTAACTGCATGAGTCCCTGAGAGCTGTGCAGCTGTCTGTGAGTGCTGGTGAGCAACCAGGGTTGAGAGTTTTACAGAGTCATAGGAGGTGTACCCAGTCCGGTTTGCGGGTGCAGTCCATTTTTGTGTTTTGTATGTGTCTAAGTAAATTACAAAGAGCCTGTGTCACCCTTGTTTGTATATCAGTGTGTTTCATTGAAGGCAAGTATTGTGTGGCTGTAGTTTAGGGACCCAAGGAGGAAGAGACCTTGATGTGGTCCTGTGCCTATCACCATTTGGCTAAATGCTGTAACTAACTCCTCCAGTTTGCTTTTAATCTATCTGTATGCTTGCAAAAGAATGCCAGACTCTTTATGTGTTGTGTATATAAATAAATAAATATATATATATTTAAAAAGCTCTTTATTGACAATCTTATTTTACTAGCCATAATTAGACGTACACTAGGGAAGTATAAAATAATAAGAACACCACAACTGAGATGTTAATTTTTTGTCTTCTATTCCAAACATCACTAATGGAGAAAATGTTTGACCTGGGATTACCTTAATATAACTAGAGCACATGTTTTAATCCTCTATTGACACAGCTACGAATCGGAACAGAGGTTAAATAAAATTAACATAGCTCAGATGCTAAATTGTTGAACACTTTCTGAAATGTTTTACACAGCAGTGCATGCTGTTTTTTGTGTGAGCAGTTCCATATTTACGGACTGTTCTACACTATTAAAATCAAAAGGCAAAGTACCTCAGCACAAGCTTCAAACAATTCAAAGAATTCATTATAATAGTTGCATTATTTATTACATGCCATGCTACCCAAGGGTCTGTGGCAAAACTTCAGGAGTCTCAGAGGTCTCAAATGAGACTGAGCTCACACCTCTAAGGGCCCCATCTGTCACTGCATCCATTAGTGATATTGCTACAGGGGGCCATGGTACGGCCTGGGCTTCACCTGAATTATGTCTTGCTCCTCTCTGTGCCATCCCTGACGAAAAAGGCTTCCGTACTTAAAGAAAGTGTATAGATTTGCCTTTAAAATCCAGTGGCAAGCTTTTTATAATGGCCATCACAGTGTTGCTGTGCAGGAAAACCTACCACCATATGTGGACATGAAGGCTGTGCACGAGCACAGGCCCATTTTCTTCTATTTGGCTATCAGCTCAACGCTGTTGATTGGACCCCACCACAGCCTTTATAAAATACAGAAGCACAATGAGGATAATGTAATAAGCATGTTAAATAAACAAAAACTGGTAGCCAATTTTCAGTTTAGTTTCTATTGATAGAGACAGACAGATGTATAAATAGATACACAGATAGATTATATATAGATAGATGTATATAATTTCAATTACTTAACAGTACTCATAGCTGATACAATATTGAAAGTGTTTGGAAGTAATATATGTCTATGTAAGTTAGATCAGAAGTGAGTGCGTGGACAAACCACTGATTCAACGCTGAAACCAACCACAAATGATTTTAAAAAATAACTACTTAGAAGGTGACTAAAAGTAAATAATGTGTGTATGTAGCACACAATTCAGTTAACCTGTAATATACAGTATATCATATATGTAAGTACTGCGAGTTGCTTGCATTTTGTTGATAAATGAATATACACAAATAAGTTTATTAGTCTTATAACACTGATCATTGTTTGCACCCATGCCTATATTCAGTAAATGAGCCAGAGTTGATGTAGGATTTTATTTGTTGAAATTGTATCCAAAAATCCTTAAATAGCACATTTTCAGAAGAAAAAAAAAAATATGTTGAGGAATTTCCCTTGAAGAAAAATTCCCTATTAGGAAGAAGAGTGAATCTCAGTAAAGAAATGTTCATATTTAATACACTTCTCTTTTTTTAATCACTTAAAACTATCCCATAATTATTGCACTGTTTTTTTGTATGTTGTAATACTGGAATCCAGAAAGACAAACAAGTAAGAACTTATCAACACACAATCATTGCTTAAAGTGATGATAAATCCAAGCGTATAACAAACGCTAGGATTTACCACCACTGAAAATAAACATTAGTTTATGTCATCGTCTCCTAAAAACAGCGTTAAACTCACCCTATTTGTGAGGAAAGTATATCACGAACTCTGCGCCTCCGGCCACCCACAGCACAGGGCTCTTCTCCAGTGAGGTGAAGTTTCCACCTCTAGACCAATAGCCATGCTTGGATGTCAGTTGACATGCACAGTTATTGGTTTAGAGGTGGAAAGTCATCTCATTGAAGAAAGCGCTGTGCCGTGGGCAGCCGGAGGCACTGAGAGCATTATTCTTTCCTCACAGATAGGGTGAGTTTAACACCCTTTTTTAGGAAATGGTGACAGAAACTAATGTTTATTTTTAGTGATGGTAAAGCCTAGCGTTTGTTATACGCTTGGGTTTACTATCACTTTAAACATGTACACTCATAAGTCTAATGATATGCAGCAAAAATATTTACTTGTATTATTTCTTCTGAATGTATTGTGGCAACTTTATAATTAGGACAAAAATGAATAAATATATTGCTCCTGTTACATATAATATATGTCACTTATTCATCCATTTAACTATAGCTTTCTGAATCTAACGAGGTTAATGTAACAGATGAGATGTCAGACAATGAATCTTCACTATCTGAGACAATACCATCTTCTTCTCTTCTTTGCTTTTGCTGGTTATAGTACTGCACAGCCATGTTATACTTTTTCACAGACAGGCCAAAGCAATGGTGTGACTCCACATTCTGACAGCTGAAAGATAGAAAGCAAAACATTATTTAGAAACTATCAATAAAACCAGATGGGACTCACTATTCAAGGAACTGAAGTTCATTATCACAGCTTCAGATTAGACTTTACATATAAGCTACTGTTCCCTGTTCATCTGAAAAATCAATTATGCATGTGCATGGTTATCAAAATAATTAGATATGCTACAATTGGAATTCTGATAATGAGATAAAAAAAATAATAATTAGAAGTACTTCAAAAATCTGCTGCAGACATTTAAAGGACCAGGAAGCATGATTTTTCTACCAGCGTTTAGCATAGCATAAAGTAAACATTACAAAACGTTTTTTTTCCTTCAGACCGCACTGGTCCAGATTACAAGTGGAATGATAAAAAAAAAGTTTGCTCGCAAGCAAATGTCACTCAAAGTAAACTTTTAACATGGACGGGTTAGTGCTCATATTACAGATTGAAAGTAAATTGTTTGCACACGAGCACTTTGGATATCGTGACCACATTAACTTCTCCCCATAGACATCAATGGAGTGTGCTTTAAAAAAAATCAAACTAACACTTAACACTCATCCACTAACCCGATATTGCATAACAGCACTAAAGGTAGTTAAGAATATTTAACATTCCAATAGAAGAACATGTTCTTTATATATATATATATATATGTGTGTGTGTGTGTGTACAGAATGTATGTGTGTGCGTCTGTTTGTGTATGTATAAAAACATAAATTATGCTTACCAAATAATTTAATTTTCTTCTGTATAAGAAAAGTCCACAGCATCATTCCTTACTGTTGGGAAATACTGAACCTGGACACCAGGAGGAGGCAAAGACACCCCAGTCAAAGGCTTAAATACCTCTCCCACTTCCCCCATCCCCCAGTCATTTTGCAGAGGGAACAAAGGAACAGTAGGAGAAATATCAGGGTATAATTGGTGCCAGAAGAAAAATATAATTTAGAGGGCCGCCCATTAGAGAACATGGGCGGGGGCCTTGGACTCTCCTTATACAGAAGGAAATTAAATTATCTGGTAAGCATAATTTATGTTTTCCTTCTTAATATAAGGAGAGTCCACAGCACCATTCCTTACTGTTGGAAAACATATACCAAGCTCTAGAGGACACTGAATGATAACGGGAGGGAACAAAAAGAGAGATGGACACTAATCTGAGGGCACCACAGCCTGCAAAACCTTTCTCCCAAAAGCTGCTTCAGCTGGAGCAAAAACATCAAACTTGTAAAATTTAGAAAAAGTGTGTAAGGAGGACCAGGTAGCCGCCTTACAAATCTGATCCATAGAGGCCTCATTCTTAAATGCCCAAGAGGAAGCCACTGCTCTAGTAGAATGAGCCGTAATCCTCTGAGGAGGTTTATATCCCACTGTCTCATAAGCAAAGCGGATAACACTCCTTAACCAAAAAGATAAGGAAGTCGAAGAGACCTTCTGTCCCTTACGCTTCCCGGAATAGACAACAAACAAGGACAAAGTTTTTCTAAAATCCTTAGTAGCCTGAAGGTAAAACTTAAAAGCACGAACCACATCCAAATTATGAAGCAAACTTTCCTTCGCAGATGAAGATTTGGGCACAAAGAAGGAACCACAATCTCTTGATTGATGTTGTGGTCTGACACAACCTTAGGAAGAAAACCTAACTTAGTACTTAGGACAGCCTTATCAGAATGGAACACCAGATAAGGAGGCTCGCATTGCAAGGTGGCAATCTCAGATACTTTGCACGCAGAAGCAATAGCCAGTAGAAAAAGAACCTTCCAAGACAACAATTTAATGTCAATCCTATGCATAGGCTCAAACGGAGCCCGTTGCAACACTTTAAGTACAAGATTTAGACTCCAAGGAGGAGCCTTAGATCTAAACACAGGTCTGATCCTAATCAGAGCCTTAACTAAGGACTGTACATTGGGAAGCTCGGAGAGCCTCTTGTGCAGTAAAACAGATAGAGCCGAAATCTGTCCCCTTAGGGAACTGGCAGAAAGGCCCTTCTTCAGTCCATCCTGGAGAAATGATAGGATCCTGGCAACCTTAACTTTATGCCAGGAAAATCCACGCTCTTCACACCAGAATAAGTAGGTTCTCCACATCTTATGATAGATGCGACAGGTTAACCGGCTTATGAGCTTGAATGAGAGTATCAATCACTCTCTCAGAAAAACCTCTCTTGGCTAGGACTAAGCGTTCAATCTCCATGCAGTCAGCCTCAGAGAATTTAGATTTTGATGAACAAAAGGACCTTGTTCCAGCAGATCCCTGCGACAAGGTAACTTCCATGGAGAAGATGACATCCTCACCAGATCCGCGAACCACATCCTTCGCGGCCACGATGGAGCAATCAGTATCACTGATGCCTGCTCTTGCTTGATGCGGGCCACTACACGAGGAAGAAGTGGTAACAGCGGAAAAATGTACATTAGACTGAACCTCCAAGACACTGCTAATGAATCTATTAGCTCCGCCTGAGGATCCCTGGACCTCAACTCATATCTGGGTAGCTTGGTATTGAGACAAGACACCATGAGATCTATCTCCGGCGTCCCCCACTTGTTGCATATCTCTGCAAACACTTCAGGATGGAGACACCATTCCCCCAGATGAAAGGATTGTCTGATGAGAAAATATGCTTCCCAGTTGTCCACACCTGGAATGTGGATTGCTGACAGCAAACAGATGTGGGCCTCGGCTTACTCCAGAATCCGAGATACCTCCCTCATTGCTAGGGAGCTTCTCATTCTCCCCTGGTGGTTAATGGTTATTGTCTGATTGGAATCTGATAAACCGGGACGAACCCAGAAGGGGCGAAGCCTTCAGAGCATTGAAGATTGCTCAAAGTTCCCGAATGTTAATCGGCAGGGAGCGTTCCTCCTGAGACCACCGGCCCTGTGTCTTTTTGGCACCCCAAACAGCTCCCCATCCTGATAGACTTGCATCCGTAGTTGCAATCTCCCAGGATGGTCTTAAGAAGGATGTTCCTCGGGACAGATGATCTGGACAGAGCCACTAAGAGAGCGATTCCCTCAACCGGTTGTCCAGAGTGGCAGCGGTCTGAGACGGAACCTGGAAAAGAGAATGATGTCCATGCTGGACACCATGAGACCAATTACCTCCATACACTGAGCCACAGAGGGCCTTAAGGAGGTTCGGAGGGCAAGACATGCCAAAGCAAGCTTGCAACGTCTCTGGTCTGTTAGAAATATCCTCATGGATATGGAGTCTATTATAGTACCCAGGAATTCTACCCTGGTGCTTGGAATAAGAGAACTCTTTTTTAGGTTTATCTTCCATCCATAGGATCGACGAAGAGAGAGAAGAGATTCCGAATGGTCCTCCACCAGATAAAAAGATGGTGCTTGTACCAGAATATCGTCCAAGTAGGGAGCTACTGCTATACCCCGGGTTCTGGCAATGTAAAAATTAATGGAGCAGTAGCTAGACCAAATGGAAGTGCAATGAACTGGAAGTGCTGGTCCAGGAATGCAAAACTTAGGAACTGGAAGTGATCCTTGTGGATTGGAACATGAAGGTAAGCATCCTTCAGATCTATAGTGGTCATGAACTGTCCTTCCTGAACTAAGTTAAGGATGGACCTTATCATTTCCATCTTGAACGAGGGGACGTTTAGAAATTTGTTTAAGAACTTTAGGTCCAGAATCGGGCGAAAAGTTCCCTCCTTCTTTGGGACCACGAAAAAGTTTGAATAGTATCCCAAACCTCTTTCTGCGATAGGTACCGGGACAATGACCCCTAATGGAACCCAGGCCTAGACCAAATAAAATCTTTCCCTTAAAAGGGATGGAGAGAAGTCTGGACTTAGAAGTCATGTCCACAGACCAGGACTTCAGCCAGAGCGCCCGACAGGTCTGAACTGAAAAACCAGACATCTTAGCATTTAGGCGAATAATCTGCATGTTTGCATCACAGATAAAAGATTTAACAATTCTCAATGCTTTAATTCTTTCCTGGATGACGTCAAGGGGACCCTCCACCTCGATCAATTCCGATAAGGAGTTGCACCAGTAGGTAGCTGCTCCAGCAACCGAGGCAACAGCTGCTGCCGGTTGAAACAAATATTCCATATGTTGGAACATCTTTCTTAGAAAAGTTTCCATCTTCTTATCCATCGGCTCTCTGAATGACGAGCTATCCTCAAGCAGTATAGTAGTACATTTGGCAAGCATGGAGATAGCGCCATCCACTTTAGGGGCGGAACCCCACAATTCCAATTGAGAGTCCGGGACCGGGAAAAATTTCTTAAAGAAAGACGAAGGAGAAAAGGAAGATCCAATTCTGTCCCATTCATTCTTAATAATGTTCGCCATCTTTACAGGTATAGGAAAAGTTAACGGCACTACCCTATCCTTGTACACTCTGTCTAATTTAGGAATCAAACGTTCATCAGGCAGCTTGGCTTCTGAAAACCTCTAATGTAGACATGACCTCATTTAGAAGAAAACGTAAGTGTACAATCTTAAATTTAAAGGCTGGTTCCTCCGCAGCAGGAGGCTTAGAGGCAGCAGACTCCGTCCCAGAAAGTTCACCCTCTGAAGCCTCAGAGTGTGCCTCATCCTCGGATAACTGAGTCAGAACAGATAAATCCAATAAATTACATGATGACCCCTGGGCAGGCGAGCTATGTTTAACCTTTCGCTTGCGTTTATCGGGGCGAGGTAAAGCACAGAGTGCCTCAGACACTGCCGTTCCTAACTGTGTGGTAAAATCTGATGGTAACCACCTCCTAGACCCAGACAATACAGAGATAAAGCGTCTTTTCTGACAGCCAGCTCGGTCAGGAAAGAGAAAATGAAAGCGAGACCACTCTCTGTCACATGGTGTGCAAGGCAGGCCCACCCCTGCTATAAGAAAAAGTGTGCCAAGCTACAAGCTGCACAATGTTGAAAGTGAAAGTAAAAACCTGTGCGTTCCAGCCACATAACAAACAGTCTATGAGCCTAATATATCTCACACATAAAGCAGTATAAAATCAAAGCATAACATTTGATTAATCCCCACTGTTCAATAATCCCCCTCAGGAGGTATTAACCCATGATTCTATTAAGATAAAAGGAGCCACACTGTGACCCTGTCTTCTAGCATTTTCAACATGTGTAAAGATTTAAACGATCTTACCAGAATCCATGCTGTGGAACAGAAACACAGCCTCTCATGTGTGACAGTCTTGTAGCATCGCTCCTGACAGGGACTTTAGTTAGAAAAAAAGCAGACAGTGAAACTCGTCAACACTGATTGCTTAGGAGCTGTTAGCAGGCAGTCTGGATGGGTTGGCAGAAAGAATCTCCCTGCATCTCCAGACTCTAACTTTCGTCAATGCTCTCACTGAGAGGCTGACAAGGCAGATACCCTTCCTAAGGAACTACTCCGAATCTTCTGACACTTCTCTGCCATCCTCCTGTGACGAAAGGCAAAGGATGACTGGGGGATGGGGGAAGTGGGAGAGGTATTTAAGCCTTTGGCTGGGGTGTATTTGCCTCCTCCTGGTGGCCAGATTCAGTATTTCCCAACAGTAAGGAATAATGCAGTCGACTCTCTTTATATAAAGAAGGAAATTTATGTGTGTGTATGTACAGTATGTATGTGTCTATGTACAATATGTGTGTGTGTCTGAGTGTGTATATACAGTATGTGTGTGTCAATGTATGTATGTACAGTATGTGTGTGTATGTACAATATGTGTATGTGTGTATGTATAGTACGTGTGTATGTACGTGTGTGTGTGTGTTAATGTACAATACATGTGTGTGTATGTGTGTGTATGTACAGTATGTGTGTATGCACAGTACATGTATGTGTGTGTCCGTGTGTGTATGTGTGTGCAGAAAGAGAAGCGCCCTACCAGGAATGAACAACAGCTCAGTAGCTTGTTCTATGGTGTTACCACCTAGGAGCAGCCTCTTTTAGCCAAATTGTACTTTTCAGAGGAGACTGAAGTATATCAGTCTGATCCTGCCTTGTAAAATCAGTCCAGCGCCAAAATACCAGGCAATTCTCCTATGAACAAGGAACATGACACCCCCAGACGCTGTATGTGTGTGCGTGTGCCTGCATGTGTGTGTACAGTATGTGTATGTACAGTATGTGTGTATGTACAGTATGTGTGTACAGTATGTGTATGTACAGTATGTGTGTGTGTGTATGTGCGTGGGTGTCTATTTTCAGTATGTGTCTGTATGTCTGTGTGTGTGTGTGTGTGTGTGTGTGAGTGTTCAAGTCAGCACTGTGCTACAGCCAGACTGTGAAGGTAGGTAGTCAATGGGAACACTGGGGACAGACCCACAGGCAGACTATACTGCATGGAAAGTGCCTGGGTGTCACTGGAAGAAATGTCTACATATGTGTTGTGCGCAACCATAAATGTACAGTACAGTGTACACACAAATGTCCTCTGTTTGCAGCAAACTGTGTAAGGTAATTATGGTCCTTATAGAAACTTAAATTAGGAAAAGTGTAGCGCAAGAACTTCACTCTTAAGCTGCTCACAGAAAAAACTATCTTCTTCCTAGATAGTTAGGAATATAACAAATAAGTATAGAGTAGTGAGGCTCTAATATAGCAAAGAGTGCAAAATCCAAACAAGAAATACTAGTAAATATAGCCTTCTGTGATGGCTAAAAAAGTAATAAAGTGATAAACTAAAGGCCATTGTTTGAGTGCACTACTGAGAGGCATGTGGATCAAAAACAGTATCTTGAAAAAGCCCACACGGGTGAAACGCGTTGAAGGCGGTGTCAGCGTGGACTGCTGGCTCTGAATATTTGCTTCCAAAGAAGCCAAAGGGATCATTCCAAAAAAACAGATTTTTGCTTAGGAGAGGGTCAAGTACTTATGCATACAGGAGCATCTGGTTATAAAGGTACGGAGGATCGCCCTCAGGACAGCAATAGATACATTTCAGGTAACGGTAAGTTGCGTACGTTATACAGACATTAGCTACCATGTCACTGGTTAGTTAACCACTCTGGTAAGGAACATGGAGGCAAGACTGATGGTATTATTAACGGTGCAGCAGCACCTGTGATACGCTATCACTCCACTTATGCGGTATTGGGAGGATTTCCATACAAGAGATTGGTTGTTATTCTGAATTTTTAACACAAACTGAGGTTTTTAACTTTTGAAATTTAGAACTAAACAACCCGTCTGTGATCACACAGCTTCATATTGGCTAGACGTCCCACTCATTCTCTTTTTTATATACCCATCTACTGTTTGCAAACGTATGTGATTATTTGATTCAGATCATATGCTGTATTTATTAAATGGAAGTTTTTTAGGTCTGTTTTTTATGTATTGACACAAGCTGCAATTTTAATTAGTATGAATCCATTTGAAATATTTTAGAATATATTTCTGAACATGTTTTTAATAAGGAAGACTTATTTTTCCTGAAGATTAAGGAATTTTTTGCTTAATAAATTTATAAGTTTGAATATGTACACAGTGTTTGTGTATTCACTGATTTTAATTGCACTAATTTAATTGGAAACATATATCTGTATCACTCCAGTATTTTTGCATTATCACTTTATTATTTTTGTAGCCATCACAGAAGGCTATATTTACTATTATTTCTTTAGATTTTGCACTATTTGCTATATTAACAACGCCTCACTACTTAATTATGGCCCCTAAAAAGAAGCCTTTTTTTCTCAAGGGAATTTGCACCAATGCACTTGACGCAGCTAATCAATAGGGATGGGTGAATGTTTTGTAACATTCGAAAAATAACCCGAATTTTAAAACATTTGTTTATTTGTTTTGAATTTTGAATGTGTACAACATTCTAACATTTGTTTAATGTAATTGTATTTCTAATGCTTTCTTTAAATTTAATATTCAAATAGAATTATTCTAATGTAATATTTTCTAATTAAAATTTTTTGAATAGATATATTTGTAATAGTATTTCCAATGCTGTCTTTAAATGTAATATTCAAATTATGCAATATTCGAAATAGAAACATTCACATTTATATATTTGTATCTATTATGTATCAATTTATTAAATTGTTATTTGTTAAATCTAATGTTACATTCAAAATGTTGGATGTGGATATTCAATCTAATTATGAACATTCAAAAACCTGGAAAAACATTTGATTACAAAATTTTAATGAATTTTCATTCTTATCAACATTTAATTGTCCATAATGAATGTCCACAGGACTATTCGTTCTACCAAATAAATTGCACTTTCAGCCCATTATCCCATCCCTACTAATCAGCCCACTGAGTATGAGTTGAGCTGTGGAGACGTTCCTCTCTTAGCCCTGTCTCTAGGATGGGAAACCACTCAAGGCAGCCCTACTCTGGTCTACCGTTCAAGACACCGGCCCCATATATGCCTAGGCTATCATGTGAAGCACTGGGCTGTAAGCAAAAGCAGCTCTGTCCCCGGATGCTGTATGGGCTGAGTGTCTATATTCCAGGGTACCTCAAGGACTCCTGCCCCACATATACACTGACTGACAACCAGACAGTAGGTCAAGCGCAGGAGAGTACTGTTTTTTTTACAAACTTTTTCTTCTTAAGCACTGGTCACGTGACTTCTCAGAAGCAGTCACATGACTCACAGAAACAGGCGCTATTCTGAAACGGCACAAACTAAATCTTCGTAAAGCGAGGGCCACCTGAACAATTTCCATGATTTTCATTTATAAATAATTGGGTGTTTGGATCAGCAATTTCATCAACTATCAAATAACTGAAGGACACAGTAATATTTCAGTAGTGAAATGAGGTTTATTGGATTAACAGAAAATTTGCAATATGCATCAACTGAAATTAGACAGGTGCATACTGTGTCCTTCAGTTATTTGATAGATCAAAATAAAATTGCTGATCCAAACACCCAATTATTTATAAATGAAAATCATGGAAACTTTTGCATACGACTGTATATATATAAATATATATATATATATATATATATATATATATATATATATATATATATATATATACAGTATATGTACATACATTATAGACATTTCCATTCAAATACCTTGTCATATACCATATACCTTTTAACCATCATAAAATGTTGTTTATTGAACTTAATCACTTAAACATGGACAACATTTGGTATGTCATAACAAATATTGCTTTGTAATACCTATTGTTTACTCTTTGATCTGTTGCAATATTGTATACTGCCAAACATTAAATTGTTTATTAAATTGTTATTTGTTAAATCTAATGTTACATTCAAAATGTTGGATGTGGATATTCAATCTAATTATGAACATTCAAAAACCTGGAAAAACATTTGATTACCAAATTTTAATGAATTTTCATTCTTATCAACATTTAATTGTCCATAATGAATGTCCACAGGACTATTCGTTCTACCAAATAAATTGCACTTTCAGCCCATTATCCCATCCCTACTAATCAGCCCACTGAGTATGAGTTGAGCTGTGGAGACGTTCCTCTCTTAGCCCTGTCTCTAGGATGGGAAACCACTCAAGGCAGCCCTACTCTGGTCTACCGTTCAAGACACCGGCCCCATATATGCCTTGGCTATCATGTGAAGCACTGGGCTGTAAGCAAAAGCAGCTCTGTCCCCGGATGCTGTATGGGCTGAGTGTCTATATTCCAGGGTACCTCAAGGACTCCTGCCCCACATATACACTGACTGACAACCAGACAGTAGGTCAAGTGCAGGAGAGTACTGTTTTTTTTTACAAACTATTTCTTCTTAAGCACTGGTCACGTGACTTCTCAGAAGCAGTCACATGACTCACAGAAACAGGCGCTATTCTGAAACGGCACAAACTAAATCTTCGTAAAGCGAGGGCCACCTGAACAATTTCCATGATTTTCATTTATAAATAATTGGGTGTTTGGATCAGCAATTTCATCAACTATCAAATAACTGAAGGACACAGTAATATTTCAGTAGTGAAATGAGGTTTATTGGATTAACAGAAAATTTGCAATATGCATCAACTGAAATTAGACAGGTGCATACTGTGTCCTTCAGTTATTTGATAGATCAAAATAAAATTGCTGATCCAAACACCCAATTATTAATAAATGAAAATCATGGAAACTTTTTCATAAGACTGTATATATATAAATATATATATATATATATATATATATATATATACAGTATATGTACATACATTATAGACATTTCCATTCAAATACCTTGTCAAATACCATATAACTTTTTTTTTTTTTTTTTTTTAATATTTTTTATTGAGGTAATAAAAAAATAACATCAAAACAGATAATATGTCCAGACACATGTCTAGGTTAATAATAGCAATGATACAATTCTCATACAATTGATAGAGCTAAGACATAGAAATACAAGTGCTACCGTTGCATACACTATAGCTAAACCGCAGCGGTGTCATGGAGAAACATATAAAGATTTCTATTATACAGAGTAGAATGTTCAAAGGGAAATAGGGTAGCTCTTGAGATGGGCATTGACACTATGTCTAAGATTGTGGTCGGAGATTATACTGTAATTGGGATTAACCAGAAAGGAGAGTGGTGTGTGACTAAAATGGATGTCTGGAACATATCAGAAAGGAACCTCATGTTTTAACTTTTTGTTTTGGGAGGGAAAAAGGAATTCAGCGGGCAAGAGCCGCTCGAAGATGAAAAGGGGGAGGGGAGGGGGGGCGGAGCAAATTAGAGTGGCTGTCTGGTAGGGCTTCGTGTCTCTAGTTTCTTGTATGCAGGAAGAGTAAAGGTAGCTCCCTGAGAAAGATATGCACATGGGGATAAATATAGATATTTGGGAAACAAAGGGCTGCTACAGAGACCCCTCTCCTGGGGAGATACCAACTATAGGTGATGTTGGTGGAAGGAGTGGGGTTATGGCCCGCATGTAATAAATGCCTGCGGGAAAGGGAGGAAAGGGGTCAGTTGGGAGTCAGGGATGCAAATAACATGATAATTGAGAACTAATACTAGCTGTTTCTGCGAGGCCTTGGGTGAGATGATACTAACTGACTCAAGTGACATATACTACCTATAATCATGATATCGTTGAGGTTTGTGAGATGAACATACGTATCACAGGTTACAGTAGTTTAAAAATTAGCTGTACCAGTAGCACAAACCCACACTGGAAGATGTTGCGGCAGAAGTGTTTAAGGGTTAGTCTGACCTAGCCCCTAGGGGAATTGCGTACATTTGACATTAAAGCAGTTTATGTAGGCTAATATATATATATAGTATTTTCATCTCAGTGGCGATTTCCTCTAGTAATATTAAGTACCAATACATATCTATAGGTAACCACAGTGGACTGGCTTGTAGGTAGTCGGCATTTAGGTGGGGTGATTGTTAGTGCTTAGCTTGTGGATACAGGCTGATTGCTTACATAAAATATGTTCAGCAGCCTCAAGGATTGCTTAATACCTGGTGATGTCATGTCAGATAAACTACACATCTAAGTAGATAATTACAAACAGACCCATACCATATGTCACAGCAAAAGAACAGTAATGTGTATAGTAACCCATAAAATGTGAAGGGTGGAATAAAACCAAAGGAAAACACTCCAAACAGGTAGCAACTGGCTAGGGGACCAATCTGTCCAATTATTGTCTAAAAGGCTGTGAGACCTATCTTTATGTCTACCAAACTATTAGTATGAGGGACAGTAAGAATAAGTAAAAACACAACCCATAATCAAATTCCCTGACATGGTGATATAGAAAACAGTGCCTTATAATACATATAAAGAGGTATTCCATAAGGACTTAACATTAATAACACTGCGTAATATTTCCAAACCATAGTAAGTCTTTATGCGAGAAGCTGTCTCTATGGTCAAGAGTGTAGGAAAACAATCTGGCAAAATTTAAGAAATTGAGTCTCCAGCCAGTTGGTTAAGGTTCCGAGTCTTATAGTAGAGTTATTACCCCTCGTCAGTTTTGCAAACACATAGTGCTGGGCAGGCCTGTGTTATAGAGGGGGATCGTTATCAGTCCTGTTTATTTCTGGGGCGCTTTAAT
Source organism: Bombina bombina (assembly GCF_027579735.1). Classification (NCBI taxonomy): domain Eukaryota; kingdom Metazoa; phylum Chordata; class Amphibia; order Anura; family Bombinatoridae; genus Bombina; species Bombina bombina. The sequence goes on along the minus strand of NC_069501.1, from coordinate 795,996,626 downwards.
GAGAGCAAAGGGCTGAAATGGGTGACAATAGGGCTGTTGAAAAAACTGTGAGAGACTGTACACAGACGTAGCCATATTACTACTGAAAGTTCACTCATGAGGTAAAGATACAAGCCGTTAGTACCCATGGTATTCATAACCGATAATATAAGCCACCTGGGTCAAAAGGATCTTGTAGGGAGCCAGGAGGATATTTCTTGCCTCTTCTACGTAGGATTGATAACCGTGAGTTCTTATATGACCCTAATAGTAGAGGAGCAGGTAGGTAAAGGGTATGGAGGGTGGAACATGAAATTTGCGAATCCGCCATAACCGAGTACCCTTGCGACATTGTCCTCAGCTTCCCTGCGTACCCCCACACATTTCCCCCGACACCCACCTTATGGCTTCTGAACTTGTAGGCAACTCTAGTGCGGCTAGTAGTAGTCTTTCTGCTCTTCAGCCCCATTCCGGTCGGCCGCCTCGGAACAGGAGCAAAACACAGAGCTGCGTGTATCTTAAGGAGATCTGGTGCCGGGGGAGTAGCGGAGTGGAAATCTACGTCAGAAGGCCTTGTAGGAGGAATATGTAGAACACCGCTGTTCTCATCTCTTCTCTCGCTGTAGAAACAGGGGGGTTGTGAGTTATGATCTTCTGCTGGTAGGTCATCCGCTATGTTGGGGTCATCTTCTGAGTCAGCTACCTGGTCCTCCCTGTCAAAAGAAAAGCATTGGGCAAGAGAAGCAAACTGCGCATCCATGCGGAAATCCAGAGCGGCGAGCGCGGCCCAGACCTGCGAGTCCATCCTCTTCATTAGGCAACTAGTCTCAATTGTATCCAATAGGTAAGTAGTAAAGAGAGACCGGGGTGCAAGTACAACTATGTCCCAGTGTCGAAAAGTACTGTCCACGATAGTAGAGATCAAGGAGCTCTCAGACTCTAGAGGACTGTGGTGCCTATGACACCATTGCTGTAATGGCTGCTACTCGGCTCTCCTAAGGATCAGCTCTGTGAACATGATAAAAAGCAGGGTTACTCGGGTATTAGTAGCGTCCAGCTAGTACTCCTTTGTGTACCGTACGACTTAAATCCATGTTAATCATTGAAAGCTTGGATTTTGAGGGATTTTAATGAAGGTTAATGTATTATCTGAGCAGGAGCTCTCAAACCTGCGTCTGCTCAGCTTCAAGGTTGGCTCCGCCCCCCACCATATAACTTTTAACCATTATAAAATGTTGTTTATTGAACTTAATCACTTAAACATGGACAACATTTGGTATGTCATAACAAATATTGCTTTGTAATACCTATTGTTTACTCTTTGATCTGTTGCAATATTGTATACTGCCAAACATATGGTTATATTATTTTGTGTTATTTTCTGAATCTTAATAAAGCTTTTTTTTAAAAAATGAGTCTAATGGGCTGAATTATCAAGCTCCGAACGGCTAAAGACCAGTGCTCCATAACTTGCATCCCTGCTCTGAGGCGGCAGACAGAAATGAACCCGATTGAATACGATCGGGTTGATTGACACCCCCTGCTAGCCGCCGATTGGCCACAAATCTGCAGGGGCCAGTATTGTACAAGCAGTTCTAGTGAACTGCTTGTGTAATAATAAATGCTGACAGCATATGCTGTCGGCATTTATCAATGTGCAGCGGACATGATACGCTACATCGTATCATGTCCGCTCGCACTTTGACAAATATGCCCCCATAACTTTATTTCAATGTACTTACATACATAAATACATACATTTTAATAAATAAAATTATTTATACATGTGTTCCTATGGATCTATATGCAAAAGAACTTTTGGCTGGGTTTTTTTTTACACCCTACATCTCATATTCTTGAGCCCTTATATCTTTTTCACACAATTTTTTTTTACAATTAATTTTTTATCAGATAGTGTTAATATGATTGTAATTATACTAGTACATGTATTTTTGCGATTGTACTTTCGTGGTTACATTTACTTTCAGTTTGTTTTTATAGTGCGCCCAAAAGTGAGCAAATTTGCCCTATCGCACATGCGCTATTAATATTGTTCTACTTGTAATCTGTCCCTTAGAGAGAAATAACGCAAAACATTTTTTTCAAGGGGGTTGGATTGTATTTTATTGTAAGTGTCTCTTCTTAATAACCATAATCCTGCATAGTTGAATAAACAGCTTTTAAGTTTTTCCGTTGTCTTACTGATGAGACTTCTTAGATAATCTCACCAGAGAGGAGAACTTTAGATCACCAGGGCCAGGCCCCTAGTCTTTATTTGTCATGTCCAGTATACAAGTAAACAAATAAACGGTAAATGTTACAGTAATAATAGTCACTTGTCTATGAGCTCTGTTTATGGAGGGATGGTTTCATCTTCTATGTGAGTGAAGCAGAAATGACTTTAAAGACATTTTAGCTCAGAGACATGAAAGGGACGTTGTACTGTACAAATGTTCTACCCTTTAATCTGTTCCCAATAATCAATTTTACCTGATGATGTGTATTAAATTGTTTACAAATAGCTCCTTTTATCTTTTGAAATAAAAAACTGCATAGAAATCAGCCTCCCAATGGGTTTGGGCAAGGGTGTTCCTTCAGCAGGTTTGAATACAATGAATTTGTACCTGCTGCTGTCCATAGCTATCTAACAAGCATGGTTAAAATAAATAATTATTTAATCATTTTATTATACAACATCAATGTAGATCAGTCACTGCTGTGTTATTTCCTTTCAGATGATAATGTCCTTTCTTGCACCTATATAACACACATTACACTTATTAAATAAACATACAACTATATGCATTAATAATCTTACCTTTTACCATCACAAAACTCAATATGTAACTTTGTTCCGTTTTGTCCAGTTATAACTCCAGGAAGAAATGTGAGCGGCGCTGGGCTGGATAGTGTCAGGACATAATCACCAACTTTAAGGAGGTGCGGTTGGCTGTATTTCCCAAAGATCCACATAATGTCCTGTGTCATTGTTCTTCCATCAGACCGGCAAATCACGTATTGTTTTCCATTGCTAACGTGCTCCTGTACTTCAGCTGTAAGGGGAAAATACCTAACTAAATGAATTTCATTAGCAATGCTACTTGTCACGCTATATACAATATCATTATCCTATAGTCTAATAGATCAAATGTTTTATTTAAAAGAAAACTAATAACATTTAATATAAAAATAGCAGATTACATTTTAAAACCTTAGTTAAAGGGACAGTAAACACTGTGTAATTACAAGACATTTTTGTTGTGTTGTTATAGAAAAACATATCAGTCAAGTCTTAAGAATTTTAAAACAAATAAACATTCTTTTTTACTGCAATCATTTTTCAATAGCCAAACTCCACCGACCATATATCTTATTTGGAGGAGCCAATCTGGGTTTTATTACACAGACAACAAGGGCTAGCCACAGTCATAACATTAGTATAGAATGCATTGTTTTGCAGTTGTTTTCTGATAAAGCAGCTTAGGGACATATATGTAGCAGAGTTAGCATTGAGAAATCAGCAGAGTGAAATTCATGTTCTTAGAGTTAAATTACATGAAAAGGGAGAAAAATAAATAATGAAAACATATTGTAAAATTGTTTTATTACACACTAGGCGATAAGCCTGCCCAGAGGGCAGACTTTGTTTAAAAAAAACTACAAACCCCAAAGCTAATATTGCAAAAAATAAAAAATGTAAAATTACAGAAAAAAAATAAACAAATCTATCCAAAATAAAAAAAATTCAACCTAAACTAATACCCCTATTAAAAAAAATCCCCCACAAAATAAAAACACCCCCTAATCTATCAATAAACTACCAATAGCCCTTAAAAGGGCCTTTTGTAGGGCATTGCCCTAAAGAACTCAGCTCTTTTACATGTAAAAATTACAAAATAACCCCTAACAGTTAAACCCCCCACCCAACCAACCCCCCCAAAATAAAAAACTAAGTCTAAAAAAACCTAAGCTTCCTATTGACCCTAAGGGCATTCAGCTCTTTTACTGCCCTTAAAAGGGCAATCAGCTCTTTTACAGCCCAAAAAACCCTAATCTAAAAAACAACCCCAAAAAATAAAAAAAAGCCTAAGACTAAGCCCCAAATAGGTACTCACCGTCCCTGAAGCCCAGCGGTAAAGGTCTTCTTCCAGGCAGCTCCATCATCTCTATTTTCATCCAGAGCTAAGGCAGCGCAGAGCGGTCTTCCCCGATGCACGGATCCGGAGCGGTGGTCCTCAGTGGCGGTTCTCAGCGGCGGTGGTCCAAAGCGGCGTGGAGGCTCCTCTTTATCCAAACTAGCGGCATGGAGGCTCCTCTTCATCCAAACTCCGTTGTACGCTGAAAATTGAATGCAAGGTACCCCATTCAATTTGGGGTACCTAGCATTCCTATTGGCTGAAATAGATTTCAGTAGCTCTCATCCTATTCACTGATTTAAAAATTTCAGCCAATAGGAATGCAAGGTAGCCCAGTAAATATGGGGTACCTTGCATTTAATCTTCAGTGTGCGGCAGACGATCGCATGAAGAGCCTCCACACCGCTTTGGACCGCAACCACTAAAGACTGCCGCTGAGGATCCGTGCATCGGGGAAGCCAGCTCCGCACCTCCGCTCCGTGTCGCCTTCGCTCCGGATGAAGATAGAAGATGATGGAGCCGCCTGGAAGAAGACCTTCTCCGCCAGACTTCAGGAACGGTGAGTACCTATTTGGGGGTTAGATTTAGACTTTTTTTTTTTTTTTTAAGATTAGGGATTTAATGGGCTTGTAAAAGAGCTGAATGCCATTTTAAGGGCAATGCCCATACAAATGCCCCTTTAGGGGCAATGGGTAGTTTTTTAGTTTTTTTTTTAGTGTTAGTTTTTTATTTTGGGGGGGTTTGGTGGGTTGGGTGGGTTTACTGTTACTGTTACTGGGACTTAGTATTTTTTAGCTGTTTAACTTAGGGAAATGCCCTACAAAAGGCCCTTTTAAGGGCTATTGGTAGTTTAGTTTAGATTAGGAGGTGTTTTTATTTTGGGGGGCTTTTTTATTTTTATAGGGATTAGGTTTATTTTTTTTAATTTTTGATAACATTTTGTTTATTTTTTTATGTAATTTTAGACTTTTTTTCTTTTTTGTAATTTTAGAATAATTTTTTTGTAATTTAATGTTAGGTTTTATTTTTAAATTAATGTTAGGATTTTTTATTTTAATTGTAACTTAATTTATGTAATTGGGGTTAATTTAGGGAGTGTTAGGTTATGGGACTTAGTAATTAGTTATTTGCATTGTGGGGGGTTGGCGGTTCAGGAGCTAATAGGTTAATTGTGATGTGGGGGTTTGGCGGTTTAGGGGTAATAGGTTAATTAGGTTTATTGCAATGTGGGGGTTGGAAGTGTAGTGATTAATAGGTTAATTAGGTTTATTCCGATGTGGGGGGTTGGAAGTTTAGGGGTTAATAGGTTAATTAGGTTTATTGCGATGTGGGGGGTTGGTGGTTTATTATAATAGTATAATTAGGTAGTTAGCGTTGTAGGGTTTGGCAGTTTAGGGGTTAATATTGTAATTTATTTAGTTGGCGTTGTGGGGGTTTGGCGGTTTAAGGGTTAGTTTTTCTTTGTTAATACTTTGTGCGGGCAGTTATGTTTTTTTTTGTTAATACTTTGTGGGGGGCGGTTATGTTTTTTTTTCTTAATACTTTGTGCGGGCAGTTAGTTTTTTTTTTATTAATACTTTGTGCAGGTGGTTAGTTTTTTTTCTCTTAAAGGGACATAATACTCATATGCTAAATCACTTGAAACTGATGCAGTATAACTGTAAAAAGCTGACAGGAAAATATCACCTGAGCTTCTCTATGTAAAAAAGGAAGATATTTTACCTCACAATCTCCTCAGCTCACCAGAGTAAGTTCTGTGTAAAAAGTTATACTCAGCTGCTCCCAGCTGCAGGTAAACAAATTTAAAAAAATGAAGAAATGAACCTCAGCCAATCAGCATCAGCAGTGCTGAGGTCATGAACTCTTACTGTGATCTCATGAGATTTCACTTAACTCTCATGAGATTTCATAGTAAGCTTCCTTTACCTGATTGGTGAAATAATATGAGAGTGCACGATGCTAGTCCCTTCAGATGTCCCAGGACAAACACACTAAAATGCTGCTTAGAAATCCTTTACAATGGGAGGTGGCTACTAAGGAACTTTTGAGGTAAAATATCTTTCTTTTTTACATAGAGATGTTCAGGTGATATTTTCTAATCAGCGTTTTACAGCTATGCTGCATCACTTTCAAGTGTTTAAAAACAGAATTTATGTTTACCTGATAAATTACTTTCTCCAACGGTGTGTCCGGTCCACGGCGTCATCCTTACTTGTGGGATATTCTCCTCCCCAACAGGAAATGGCAAAGAGCCCAGCAAAGCTGGTCACATGATCCCTCCTAGGCTCCGCCTTCCCCAGTCATTCGACCGACGTAAAGGAGGAATATTTGCATAGGAGAAATCATATGATACCGTGGTGACTGTAGTTAGAGAAAATAAATCATCAGACCTGATCAAAAAACCAGGGCGGGCCGTGGACCGGACACACCGTTGGAGAAAGTAATTTATCAGGTAAACATAAATTCTGTTATCTCCAACATATGTGTGTCCGGTCCACGGCGTCATCCTTACTTGTGGGAACCAATACCAAAGCTTTAGGACACGGATGATGGGAGGGAGCAAATCAGGTCACCTAGATGGAAGGCACCACGGTTTGCAAAACCTTTCTCCCAAAAATAGCCTCAGAAGAAGCAAAAGTATCAAATTTGTAAAATTTGGTAAAAGTGTGCAGTGAAGACCAAGTCGCTGCCTTACATATCTGATCAACAGAAGCCTCGTTCTTGAAGGCCCATGTGGAAGCCACAGCCCTAGTGGAATGAGCTGTGATTCTTTCAGGAGGCTGCCGTCCGGCAGTCTCATAAGCCAATCGGATGATGCTTTTAAGCCAAAAAGAGAGAGAGGTAGAAGTTGCTTTTTGACCTCTCCTTTTACCAGAATAAACAACAAACAAAGAAGATGTTTGTCTGAAATCCTTTGTAGCCTCTAAATAGAATTTTAGAGCACGAACTACATCCAAATTGTGTAACAAACGTTCCTTCTTTGAAACTGGATTCGGACACAAAGAAGGCACAACTATCTCCTGGTTAATGTTTTTGTTAGAAACAACTTTCGGAAGAAAACCAGGTTTAGTACGCAAAACCACCTTATCTGCATGGAACACCAGATAAGGAGGAGAACACTGCAGAGCAGATAACTGAAACTCTTCTAGCAGAAGAAATTGCAACCAAAAACAAAACTTTCCAAGATAATAACTTAATATCTACGGAATGTAAGGGTTCAAACGGAACCCCTTGAAGAACTGAAAGAACTAAATTGAGACTCCAAGGAGGAGTCAAAGGTTTGTAAACAGGCTTGATTCTAACCAGAGCCTGAACAAAAGCCTGAACATCTGGCACAGCCGCCAGCTTCTTGTGAAGTAAAACAGATAAAGCAGAAATCTGTCCCTTCAAAGAACTTGCAGATAATCCTTTCTCCAAACCCTCTTGTAGAAAGGATAGAATTTTAGGAATTTTTACCCTGTTCCATGGGAATCCTTTCGATTCGCACCAACAGATATATTTCTTCCATACTTTATGGTAAATTTTTCTAGTTACAGGCTTTCTAGCCTGAATAAGAGTATCAATGACAGAATCTGAGAACCCACGCTTTGATAAAATCAAGCGTTCAATCTCCAAGCAGTCAGTTGGAGTGATGCCAGATTCGGATGTTCGAACGGACCTTGAACAAGAAGGTCCCGTCTCAAAGGTAGCTTCCATGGTGGAGCCGATGACATATTCACCAGGTCTGCATACCAAGTCCTGCGTGGCCACGCAGGAGCTATCAAGATCACCGAAGCCCTCTCCTGATTGATCCTGGCTACCAGCCTGGGAATGAGAGGAAACGGTGGGAACACATAAGCTAGGTTGAAGGTCCAGGGCGCTACTAGTGCATCTACTAGAGTCGCCTTGGGATCCCTGGATCTGGACCCGTAGCAAGGAACCTTGAAGTTCTGACGAGACGCCATCAGATCCATGTCTGGAATGCCCCATAATTGAGTTATTTGGGCAAAGATTTCCGGATGGAGTTCCCACTCCCCCGGATGAAATGTCTGACGACTCAGAAAATCCGCTTCCCAATTTTCCACTCCTGGGATGTGGATTGCAGACAAATGGCAGGAGTGAATCTCCGCCCATTGAATTACTTTGGTCACTTCTTCCATCTCTTTAAATTTTAAACTGAACACACTTTTTTACTGAATATACGCAAAAGTATGAAGGAATTGTTCAAAATTCACCAAAATTTCACCACAGTGTCATAAAGCCTTAAAAGTATTGCACACCAAATTTGAAAGCTTTAACTCTTAAAATAACGGAACCGGAGCCGTTTTTACATTTAACCCCTATACAGTCCCTGGTATCTGCTTTGCTGAGACCCAACCAAGCCCAGAGGGGAATACGATACCAAATGACGCCTTCAATAATCTTTTTCAGTGGATCTGAGCTCCTCACACATGCATCTGCATGCCTTGCTTGTCAAAAACAACTGCGCATTAGTGGCGCGAAAATGAGGCTCTGCCTATGACTAGAGAAGGCCCCCAGTAAAAAAGGTGTCCAATACAGTGCCTGCCGTTTTTTTAACAGAATTCCCAAGATTAAAATAACTCTCCAAAGTTGTAAACCATTAAATATGCTTATAAAGTAATCGTTTTGGCCCAGAAATATGTCTACCAGTCTTTAAAGCCCTTGTGAAGCCCTTATTCTTATATTGAAAATTAAGAAAATGGCTTACCGGATCCCATAGGGAAAATGACAGCTTCCAGCATTACCAAGTCTTGTTAGAAATGTGTCATACCTCAAGCAGCCAAAGTCTGCTCACTGTTTCCCCCAACTGAAGTTAATTCCTCTCAACAGTCCTGTGTGGAAACAGCCATCGATTTTAGTAACGGTTGCTAAAATCATTTTCCTCTTACAAACAGAAATCTTCATCTCTTTTCTGTTTCAGAGTAAATAGTACTTACCAGCACTATTTTAAAATAACAAACTCTTGATTGAAGAATAAAAACTACATTTAAACACCAAAAAACTCTGAGCCATCTCCGTGGAGATGTTGCCTGTGCAACGGCAAAGAGAATGACTGGGGAAGGCGGAGCCTAGGAGGGATCATGTGACCAGCTTTGCTGGGCTCTTTGCCATTTCCTGTTGGGGAGGAGAATATCCCACAAGTAAGGATGACGCCGTGGACCGGACACACCTATGTTGGAGAAAATTTGGGTATTATGGCCCTTTAATGCTTTGTGTGGGTGGTTATTTATTTATTTTTTGTAATACTTCGTGCGGGCGGTTAGTTTTTTTTTCTTAATGCTGCTTCGTTTGCCTGCGCTGCATCCAGGTGGATTCCGAAAATGGCAGGGTGGTGAAAGAATCCATCTGCGCATTTTCGGAATCCAATTGGATGCAGTTTCCATTCCTTTGAGGATGCATGCGCAACTGGTGGACGCGTTACAAATGCGATTATAGTATAGATAACTTCACATTTTATATAAAAAATCTCAAGGTGTTTACTGTCCTTTTAATGAGTTAATTCAAATATGTATTCATATGTATCACATTTTCTTCCTAAAGACATTAACTGTTAACCCCTTATGCCAATAGGATGTAGGTAATACGTCACACAGTACTTTGCCCAGCTTACTGTGCTGATGTAGTACCCTCAGTATGTCCAGCCAGAGGAGCAGGATGTTGTCAAAAGCAGGCAGCAGGAAACCTCAACTGGGAGCAGAAGGCATCTGCCATCATATGGTAAGGGAGCACTGATCGTTCATTATTATCATATGAAGGCCGATTTGATACAGACACTGTCACTGTCTGTACTCGACATTGCCACTGCGGTTGGGAAAGGAGAAAATATGGAAAATAAAACCTTGGGAGGAGAAAGGGAGGGGATTGGTTCCTACACTACAGAAAATAAAAACCTGGTGTCCCTAAACTACAGTGATCATTTGGATGGATGAGGAGGGATACCTACACTACAGAAAAAACTGCCCTAAACTAATAATTGGCAGACTGGCTGCCAGTACCTAAAATAGCTTTGACCAGTGGGAGGAGGAGGGAATAGAATAGAGCTGTCTGGTTTGGGAGGTATCAGGGAGGTGGGAATACCTACACTACTAATATATATAGATATATATATATATATATATATATATATATATATATATATATATATATACACAGTCGTATGCAAAAGTTTAGGCACCCCTGACAATTTCCATGCTTTTCATTTATAAATAATTGGATGTTTGGAACAGCAATTTCATTTTGATCTATCAAATAACTGAAGGACACAGTAATATTTCAGTAGTGAAATGAGGTTTATTGGATTAACAGAAAATGTGCAATATGCATCAAAACGAAATTAGACAGGTGCATAAATTTAGGCACCCCAACAGAAATATTGCATCAATATTTAGTAGATCCTCCTTTAGCAGAAATAACAGCCTCTAGACGCTTCCTATAGCCTGTAATGAGTGTCTGTATTCTGGATGAAGGTATTTTGGACCATTCCTCCTTGCAAAACATCTCCAGTTCAGTTACGTTTGATGGTTGCTGAGCATGGACTGCACGCTTCAAATCACCCCACAGATTTTCAATGATATTCAGGTCTGGGGACTGGGATGGCCATTCCACAACATTGTACTTGTTCCTCTGCATAAATGCCAGAGTAGATTTTGAGCAGTGTTTTAGGTCGTTGTCTTGTTGAAATATCCAGCCCCGGCGTAACTTCAACTTTTTTGACTGATTCCTCAACATTATTCTCAAGTATCTGTTGATATTGAGTAGAATCCATGCGACCCTCAACTTTAACAAGATTCCCAGTACCAGCCCTGGCCACACAGCCCCACAGCATGATGGAACATCCACCAAATTTTACTATGGGTAGCAAGTGTTTGTCTTGGAACGCTGTGTTCTTTTGCCGTCATGCATATCGCCCCTTGTTATGACAGCACCTTCTTCCAAAATGAAGCTGGCTTGTCCAAATGTGCGTTTGCATACCTCAAGTGACTCTGTTTGTGGCGTGTGTGCAGAAAAGGCTTCTTCTGCATCAGCTTCTCCTTGTGCAAAGTGTGCTGAATTGTTGAACGATGCACAGTGACACCACCTGTAGTAAGATGATGTTGTAGGTCTTTGGAGGTAATCAGTGAGCTAGTTTTGACCGTTCTCACCATCCTTTGCCTCTCCGATATTTTACTTGGCCTGCCACTTCTGGCCATAACAAGAACTGTGCCTGTGGTCTTCCATTTCCTCACTATGTTCCTCACAGTGGACACTGACAGCTTAAATCTCTGCGATAGCTTTTTGTAGCCTTCCCCTAAACCATAATGTTGGACAATCTTTGTTTTCAGGTCATTTGAGAGTTGTTTTGAGGCCCCCATGTTGCCACTCTCCAGAGGAGAGTCAAAGAGAACAACAACTTGCAATTGGCCATCTTAAATACATTTTCTCATGATTGGATGCACCTGTCTATGAAGTTTAAGACTTAATGGGCTCACCAAACCAATTGTGTGTTCCAATTAATACGTGCTAGGTAGTTACAGGTATTCAAATCAACAAAATGACAAGGGTACCCAAATGTATGCACCTGTCTAATTTTGATGCATATTGCACATTTTCTGTTCCAATACATCCAATAAACCTAATTTCACTACTGAAAAAAGTATTGTGTCCTTCAGTTATTTGAAAGATCAAATATATATATATATATATATATATATACATATACAGTATATATATATATATATATATATATATATATATATATATATATACAGTATATATATATATATATATATATATATATATATATATATATATATAAACGCCCAGCAACACAAGAAACCAATAGTTGTGGTTTCATGCATGTTATCACTGCACTATCTGATGGCCAGATGGTGGCATGAAATATACCAACATGGACCTAGATAAATACATTGGTTGTCTATTTTAAAAATATAAATGGTTTTGGGGTTATTTTTTAATTTTGGGCAATTTGCTATACTAAATGAGAGTTATCCCATTGTATCATTTTAGAACATGATGTACTGTACACAGCTGCAGATAAAGATCTTAAAATGATCAAAAATAATAAAAAAATATATACATGTTTGGTCTTAGCAGAATCAGAGGATGCCAATAAATAAATTCTGAGATTTTTTCTCTACAGTTAGAAAGCTATAGGTTTTTGTGTACTGTGATAATCTTTTTACATATTTTTCTCTTTTACTTTTTTTAATTTTACAAATATTTCTTAATTATGTGAATAAAAAGCTAGTTGAAACTGTCATCCACTAAAATCTCCTTTTATGCCAACAAATATATACATGGTTTTCATAGGTAAATCTAAAAAACAAACGGCGAGATTACGAGTTTGGCGTTAGCCTTAAAAAGCAGCATTGAGAGGTCCCAATGCTGCTTTTTTCCTACCGCTGGTATTACGAGTCTGACAAGTAGAGGCTCACCGCTCACTTTTCTTCCACGTCTCGAGGCTACTGCAAATCCCCTTACGTCAATTGCGTATCCTATCTTTTTAATGGGATTTGCCTAACGCTGGTATTACGAGTGAGCGGTAGACCCTCTCCTGGCAAGACTCCTACCGCATTTAAAAGTCAGTAGTTAAGAGTTTTATGGGCTAACGCTGGAACATTTTTATGTTAACTCTTAAGTACAAAGTACACTAACACCCATAAACTACCTATTAACCCCTAAACCGAGGCCCCCCCCACATTGCAAACACTATAATAAAAAAATGTAACCCCTAATCTGCTGACCGGACATCGCCGCCACCTACATTATACCTATGAACCCCTAATCTGATGCCCCTAACATCGCCGACACCTACATTATATTTATTAACCCCTAATCTGCCGCCACCTACCTACAATTATTAACCCCTAATCTGCCACCCCCAACGTCGCCGCTACTATAATATATAATATAATATATAACCCCTAAACCTAAGTCTAACCCCCCCTAACTTAAATATAATTTAAATTAAACTAAATTAATTTAACATAATTAAATAAATTAATTATATTTAAAACTAAATACTTACCGATAAAATAAACCCTAAGCTAGCTACAATATAACTAATAGTTACATTGTAGCTAGCTTAGGATTTATATTTTACAGTCAACTTTGTATTTATTTTAACTTGGTACAATAGTTATTAAATAGTTATTAACTATTTAATAACTACCTAGCTAAAATAAGTACAAAATTACCTGTAAAATAAATCCTAACCTAAGTTACAATTACAGGGAGTGCAGAATTATTAGGCAAATGAGTATTTTCACCACATCATCCTCTTTATGCATGTTGTCTTACTCCAAGCTGTATAGGCTCGAAAGCCTACTACCAATTAAGCATATTAGGTGATGTGCATCTCTGTAATGAGAAGGGGTGTGGTCTAATGACATCAACACCCTATATCAGGTGTGCATAATTATTAGGCAACTTCCTTTCCTTTGGCAAAATGGGTCAAAAGAAGGACTTGACAGGCTCAGAAGTCAAAAATAGTGAGATATCTTGTAGAGGGATGCAGCACTCTTAAAATTGCAAAGCTTCTGAAGCGTGATCATCGAACAATCAAGCGTTTCATTCAAAATAGTCAACAGGGTCGCAAGAAGCGTGTGGAAAAACCAAGGCGCAAAATAACTGCCCACGAACTGAGAAAAGTCAAGCGTGCAGCTGCCAAGATGCCACTTGCCACCAGTTTGGCCATATTTCAGAGCTGCAACATCACTGGAGTGCCCAAAAGCACAAGGTGTGCAATATTCAGAGACATGGCCAAGGTAAGAAAGGCTGAAAGATGACCACCACTGAACAAGACACACAAGCTGAAACGTCAAGACTGGGCCAAGAAATATCTCAAGACTGATTTTTCTAAGGTTTTATGGACTGATGAAATGAGAGTGAGTCTTGATGGGCCAGATGGATGGGCCCGTGGCTGGATTGGTAAAGGGCAGAGAGCTCCAGTCCGACTCAGACGCCAGCAAAGTGGAGGTGGAGTACTTGTTTGGGCTGGTATCATCAAAGATGAGCTTGTGGGGCCTTTTCGGGTTGAGGATGGAGTCAAGCTCAACTCCCAGTCCTACTGCCAGTTTCTGGAAGACACCTTCTTCAAGCAGTGGTACAGGAAGAAGTCTGCATCCTTCAAGAAAAACATGATTTTCATGCAGGACAATGCTCCATCACACGCGTCCAAGTACTCCACAGCGTGGCTGGCAAGAAAGGGTATAAAAGAAAAAAATCTAATGACATGGCCTCCTTGTTCACCTGATCTGAACCCCATTGAGAACCTGTGGTCCATCATCAAATGTGAGATTTACAAGGAGGGAAAACAGTACACCTCTCTGAACAGTGTCTGGGAGGCTGTGGTTGTTGCTGCACGCAATGTTGATGGTGAACAGATCAAAACACTGACAGAATCCATGGATGGCAGGCTTTTGAGTGTCCTTGCAAAGAAAGGTGGCTATATTGGTCACTGATTTGTTTTTGTTTTGTTTTTGAATGTCAGAAATGTATATTTGTGAATGTTGAGATGTTATATTGGTTTCACTGGTAAAAATAAATAATTGAAATGGGTACATATTTGTTTTTTGTTAAGTTGCCTAATAATTATGCACAGTAATAGTCACCTGCACACACAGATATCCCCCTAAAATAGCTATAACTAAAAACAAACTAAAAACTACTTCCAAAACTATTCAGCTTTGATATTAATGAGTTTTTTGGGTTCATTGAGAACATGGTTGTTGTTCAATAATAAAATTAATCCTCAAAAATACAACTTGCCTAATAATTCTGCACTCCCTGTACACCCAACACTACACTATCATTAAATAAATTACCTAAACTACCTACAATTAATTACAATTAAATTCAATAAACTAAATTACGAAAAAAAAACACTAAATTACAGAAAAAAAAGAATTACTTAAATTTTAAAATAATTACACCTAATCTAATCCCCCTAATAAAATAAAAAAGCCCCCCAAAATAATAAAATTTCCCTACCCTATACTAAATTACAAATAGCCCTTAAAAGGGCCTTTTGCGGGGCATTGCCCCAAAGTAATCAGCTCTTTTACCTGAAAATGAAAAATACAATACCCCCCCAACATTAAAACCCACCACCCACACACCCCTACTCTAAAACCCACCCAATCCCCCCTTAAAAAACCTAACTCTAACCCCCTGAAGATCTCCCTACCTTGAGCCGTCTTCACCCAGCTGGGCACAAGTGGTCCTCCATACGGCAGAAGTCTTCATCTGATCGGGGCAGAAGAGGTCCTCCAGACGGATAAAAGGCTTCATCCAGGCTGCATCTTCTATCTTCATCCTTCCGGAGCGGAGCGGAGCAATCTTCTATCAGCCAATCGGAATTAAGATAGGAAAAATCCTATTGGCTGATTGGATCAGCCAATAGGATTGAGCTTGCATTCTATTGGTTATTCCAATCAGCCAATAGAATGCAACCTCAATCCTATTGGCTGATTGCATCAGCCAATAGGATTTTTCCTACCTTAATTCCGATTGGCTGATAGAATCCTATCAGCCAATCGGAATTCAAGGGATGCCATCTTGGATGACGTCATTTAAAGGAACCTTCATTCTTCGTTAGGACGTCGTTTGAAGAGGATGGCTCCGCGTCGGCTGGATAGAAGATGGCTCCGCTCCAGAAGGATGAAGATAGAAGATGCAGCCAATCGGATGAAGACTTTTGCCGTATGGAGGACCACTTTTGCTCGGCTGAGTGAAAACGGCTCAAGGTAGGGAGATCTTCAGGGGGTTAGAGTTATGTTTTTTTAAGGGGGATTGGATGGGTTTTAGAGTAGGGGTGTGTGGGTGGTGGGTTCTAATGTTGGGGGGTATTGTATTTTTCTTTTTCAGGTAAAAGAGCTGATTACTTTGGGGCAATGCCCCGAAAAAGGCCCTTTTAAGGGTTATTTGTAATTTAGTATAGGGTAGGGAAAGTTTATTATTTTGGGGGGCTTTTTTATTTTATTAGGGGGAATAGATTAGGTGTAATTAGTTTAAAATTCAAGTAATTCTTTTTTTTTCCTGTAATTTAGTGTTTTTTTTCCCGTAATTTAGTTTATTGAATTTAATTGTAATTAATTGTAGGTAGTTTAGGTAATTTATTTAATGATAGTGTAGTGTTAGGTGTAATTGTAACTTACGTTAGGATTTATTTTACAGGTAATTTTGTACTTATTTTAGCTAGGTAGTTATTAAATAGTAATAACTATTTAATAACTATTCTACCTAGTTAAAATAAATACAAAGTTGCCTGAAAAATAAATATAAATCCTAAAATAGCGACAATGTAATTATTAGTTATATTGTAGCTAGCTTAAGGTTTATTTTTTCGGTAATTATTTAGTTTTAAATAGGATTAGTTTATTTAATTATGTTACATTAATTTCGTTTAATTTAAATTATATTTAAGTTAGGGGGGTTAGACTTAGGGTTAGACTTAGGTTTAGGGGTTAATAAATTTATTATAGTAGCGGCGACGTTGGGGTCGGAAGATTAGGGGTTAATAATTGTAGGTAGGTGTCGGCGACGTTGGGGGCAGCAGATTAGGGGTTTATAACTATAATATAGGTGGCGGCGATGTTGGGGGGGAAGATTAGGGGTTAATAACTATAATGTAGGGGGCGGCGATGTTGTGGGCAGTAGATTAGGGGTTCATAAGTATAATGTAGATGGCGGCGGTGTCTGGAGCGGCAAATTAGGTCTTAATAATATAATGTAGGTGTCAGCGATAGCGGGGCGGCAGATTAGGGGTTAATAAGTGTAAGATTAGGGGTGTTTAGACTCTGGGTTCATGTTAGGATGTTAGGTGCCGACATATTTTTTATTTTCCCATAGGAAACAATGGGGCTGTGTTAGAAGCTGGACGCTGCTTTTTTGCAGGTGTTTGGTTTTTTTTCCAGCCATCTCAGCCCAATTGTTTCCTATGGGGAAATCGTGCACGAGCACGTTTAGCCAGCTTACCGCTACCGTAAGCAACGCTGGTATTGAGGTGAGATGTGGAGCTAAATTCTGCTCTACTCTCACCTTTTTGCGGCTAACCCCAGGTTTAAAAAAACCTGTAATACCAGCATTGTCTTACGGTAGCATTAGGAAAAAAAGCCTTGTTAGCCCCGCACCCCTGTTAACGCCAAACTCTCGCCGAAAGAATTTATGGGGTCGATTTATCAGGAGTTAAGGAGCAGCGGTCATAAGACCACTGCTCCTTAACTTGTCCCCCACCTCTGAGGTGGCGGACAGCAATCATCCCAATCCGGGATGACTGACATGGCTTGCTAGCGGCCGATAGGCCGCAAATGTGCAGGGGGCGACATTGTACAAGCATTTCACTAGAAATGATTGTGCAATGATAAATGCCGACAGCGTATGTGGGACGGACATAGATAAATCGGCCCCTATTTCTGTTTAAATGGATTGATTGCAAAAATGTTAAAAGTTCTCTGATACTTTGGGCAAATCTTTCTCTAAAATTCCCAGAAGTGAAAGGGTTAAAGGGACACTGAAGTCAAAATTAAACTTTCATGATTCAGATAGAGCAGCAATTTTAAACAACTTTCCACTTTACTTCCTTTAACAAAATGTGCAATTTATTTTTATATTTACACTTTTTGAGTCACCAGCTCTTACTGAGCATGTGCATATTATCACAGAGTATACATATATGCATTTGTGATTGGCTGATGGCTGTCACTTGATACAGGAAGAGTGGAAATAGACATAACTGACATCTGTCAGAAAAAAATCTACTATTGATTTGAAGTGCTATTGCATTGTCTTGCATTTGTTGATTATGCAAATCTACTATATTTACTGGTCATTTAATATTGCCTTTTGGAATACAGTAAGGATTTACAAGGCCCAAAAGTTCAGCATATCTCATCATGTGCATGACCTGTTGATGCAGTTCATGGTAACAACCTCTCTTAATTGTCTCAGTTTGGAAGCTATGCCCCACTGTCTCTTAAAATATATAAATCCAGTGAAATACCCATAATACAGATCATCATTAAGTATTCTGTTCAGCAATTAATGTTCTTGTGTTGGAAAATCTGGGAAAAACATATTCTGATTTTTTAACATCTTTTCAATTTTTTAAAATGATGTTTTGTTATTCAAAGGCTTTTACCTAAATGGAATGTTCCAGTCTCATCATTTCTAGTAACCACTGGTTGTCCAACCCATCTCTCTTCACACTTCAAAATATAGGCAGTATCTCTGTCAAACCTCTCTGTGCTTGTTAAATAGACATGCTCCCTTGGAACCAAATCTTCAGTATCATCATAGTATTTTATCTAAAAGAGAACAAAATCTTATATAAATAATTTAAATTTCATATTGTCTATTTATTCAGTCAGGACTCGTGCTACAGTCATGAATATTAAGAGGCTGGACAACTATACATCAATGTTAAAAAACTATCTTTTTAGATGCATTGTTAAATACCACAGGTTTTATCGCGGGTGTTTGTGCACGTCAGGTTTTTCGCTCATGTTACAAGTTGAAAGTCAACGTGATCGATTGAGCGCAATTTAAGTTAGCGTTAGTCGGGATAACACAACCTCAGAGCTCTGGTTAACTGTTTCGCAAAACAAAAAAAGTGTCACAAAACACATAATAAAATACATTAAAAAGTACAGTTACACTCATAATAACACCATATAATAAAACATTTAACAAAATATTGCACAAAGAAGTTATAGGGGCTCAAATATATGAGGTCTCAGGTGTTTGGAAAAAAAAAGTCAGGCAAATGGCTTTAACATAGAGACATACATGTACATATATATATATACTGTAGATACTGTATATATATATATATATATATATATATATATATATATATAGTATATATATATATATATATATATATATATATATATATGTTTGTACATATGTAGTTATATGTTTATATATGTATTTACAGACATACATATAAACACATAAATACATATGTACACATATAAGACACATATACTGTATATATAAGTAAATTGGAGCCCTTTGCAGTTAAGTATATGAACACATGTAAAAACATATTTATTCAAGTGTTTAACTGTGTATGTACTGTAAATATTTCCCATTCCAATGTTCTGCACATAGCTGAATATATTATATGTATTTTTAAATACATATCCCTATATATCTGTATATATCTATACCTATATTTAGGTATAAATATATATTTGTACAAATAAATTATATATATATATATATATATATATATATATATATATATATATATATATAAATAAACAGAACATTTTCTTCTATGTGAAGAAAATTGGAATGTGAAATATTCATATTTTCATGTCGGGTAAGTGCACTTTAGAATATGCGATCGGGTGTTTTTTGCTCCATTGACTTCAATGGGGGAATACGTTATCACGCACATAATATTCTAACTTTGGTTTTGTATGTGCATCGGTTTAGTGCACGAGCAAAAACAATTTACTTTTAACTTGTAATACGAGCGCTACTCAGAAAATCTTACTTCTATAAAGGGAAACTTTTTGCTGTCTTGTTCTTAGCTCCTCATCACCAACCCTCTGATACTCTAATCGAACATCACAGGCTGGCTTGCTTGATCCTGGGTCATTGTGTACCTATATTGGGGTATGGAGCTAGAAAAGAGAGCTATAGGGTGCAGATATTTCTAAAATTAGTAACTTTATTTCAACAGATTAAAATCTATTTGAGTATAAATTTGACCAAACAAAAAACATAATTTATGCTTACCTGATAAATTTATTTCTCTTGTAGTGTATCCAGTCCACGGATCATCCATTACTTGTGGGATATTCTCCTTCCCAACAGGAAGTTGCAAGAGGATCACCCACAGCAGAGCTGCTATATAGCTCCTCCCCTCACTGTCATATCCAGTCATTCAACCGAAACAAGCAGAGAAAGGAGAAAACCATAGGGTGCAGTGGTGACTGTAGTTTTAATAAAATTTAGACCTGCCTTAAAAGGACAGGGCGGGCCGTGGACTGGATACACTACAAGAGAAATAAATTTATCAGGTAAGCATAAATTATGTTTTCTCTTGTTAAGTGTATCCAGTCCACGGATCATCCATTACTTGTGGGATACCAATACCAAAGCTAAAGTACACGGATGATGGGAGGGACAAGGCGGGATTAAACAGAAGGAACCACTGCCTGAAGAACCTTTCTCCCAAAAACAGCCTCCGAAGAAGCAAAAGTATCAAATTTGTAAAATTTTGAAAAGGTGTAAAGCGAAGACCAAGTCGCAGCCTTGCAAATCTGTTCAACAGAGGCCTCATTTTTAAAGGCCCAGGTGGAAGCCACAGCTCTAGTAGAATGAGCTGTAATCCTTTCAGAGGGCTGCTGTCCAGCAGTCTCATAGGCTAGGCGTATCATGCTCCAAAGCCAAAAGGAAAGAGAGGTTGCCGAAGCTTTTTGACCTCTCCTCTGTCCAGAGTAAACGACAAACAGGGAAGATGTTTGACGAAAATCTTTAGTAGCTTGTAAGTAAAACTTCAAGGCACGGACTACGTCCAGATTATGTAAAAGACGTTCCTTCTTTGAAGAAGGATTAGGACACAATGATGGAACAACAATCTCTTGATTGATATTCTTGTTAGAAACCACCTTAGGTAAAAACCCAGGTTTGGTACGCAGAACTACCTTATCTGCATGAAAAATCAGATAAGGAGAATCACATTGTAAGGCAGATAGCTCAGAGACTCTTCGAGCCGAGGAAATAGCCATCAAAAACAGAACTTTCCAAGAAAAAAGTTTAATATCAATGGAATGAAGGAGTTCAAACGGAACTCCTTGAAGAACTTTAAGAACCAAGTTTAAGCTCCACGAGGGAGCAACAGGTTTAAACACAGGCTTAATTCTAACCAAAGCCTGACAAAATGCCTGGACGCCTGGAACCTCTGCCTAGACGCTAGTGCAAAAGAATAGACAGAGCAGAAATCTGTCCTTTTAAGGAACTAGCTGATAATCCTTTGTCCAAACCCTCTTGGAGAAAGGACAATATCCTAGGAATCCTAACCTTACTCCATGAGTAATTCTTGGATTCACACCAATAAAGATATTTACGCCATATCTTGTGGTAGATTTTCCTGGTGACAGGCTTTCATGCCTGTATTAAGGTATCAATGACTGACTCGGAGAAGCCATGCTTTGATAGAATCAAGCGTTCAATCTCCATGCAGTCAGTCTCAGAGAAATTAGATTTGGATAATTGAAAGGACCTTGTATTAGAAGGTCCTGTCTCAGAGGCAGAGTCCATGGTGGAAAGGATGACATGTCCACTAGGTCTGCATACCAGGTCCTGCGTGGCCACGCAGGCGCTATCAGAATCACCGATGCTCTCTCCTGTTTAATTTTGGCAATCAGTCGAGGGAGCAGAGGAAATGGTGGAAACACATAAGCCAGGTTGAAGAACCAAGGCGCTGCTAGAGCATCTATCAGCGTCACTTCTGGGTCCCTGGACCTGGATCCGTAACAAGGAAGCTTGGCGTTCTGGCGAGATGCCATGAGATCCAATTCTGGTTTGCCCCAACGATGGACCAGTTGAGCAAACACCTCCGGATGGAGTTCCCACTCCCCCGGATGAAAAGTCTGACGACTTAGAAAATCCGCCTCCCAGTTCTCTACGCCTGGGATGTGGATCGCTGACAGGTGGCAAGAGTGAGACTCTGCCCAGCGAATTATCTTTGAGACTTCTAACATCGCTAGGGAACTCCTGGTTCCCCCTTGATGGTTGATGTAAGCCAAAGTCGTGATGTTGTCCGACTGAAATCTGATGAATCTCAGGGTTGCTAACTGAGGCCAAGCTAGAAGAGCATTGAATATTGCTCTCAACTCCAGAATATTTATTGGGAGGAGTTTCTCCTCCTGAGTCCACGATCCCTGAGCCTTCAGGGAGTTCCAGACTGCACCCCAACCTAGAAGGCTGGCATCTGTTGTTACAATCGTCCAATCTGGCCTGCGAAAAGACATACCCTTGGACAGATGGACCCGAGATAGCCACCAGAGAAGAGAATCTCTGGTCTCTTGATCCAGATTTAGTAGAGGGGACAAATCTGAGTAATCCCCATTCCACTGACTTAGCATGCATAATTGCAGCGGTCTGAGATGCAGGCGCGCCAATGGCACTATGTCCATTGCCGCTACCATTAAGCCGATTACTTCCATGTACTGAGCCACTGACAGGCGTGGAATGGAATGAAGGACACGGCAAGCATTTAGAAGTTTTGATAACCTGGACTCCGTCAGGTAAATTTTCATCTCTACCAAATCTATAAGAGTCCCTAGGAAGGAGACTCTTGTGAGTGGGGATAGAGAACTCTTTTCCACGTTCACTTTCCACCCATGCAACCTCAGAAATGCCAGAACTATCTCTGTATGAGACTTGGCAATTTGAAAGCTTGACGCCTGTATCAGGATGTCGTCTAGATAAGGAGCCACCGCTATGCCCCGCGGTCTTAGAACCGCCAGAAGTGAGCCCAGAACCTTCGTAAAAATTCTCAGGGCTGTAGCCAGCCCGAAGGGAAGAGCTACAAATTGGTAATGCCTGTCTAGAAAGGCAAACCTTAGGAACCGATGATGATCTTTGTGAATTGGTATGTGAAGGTAGGCATCCTTTAAGTCCACTGTGGTCATGTACTGACCCTCTTGGATCATGGGTAGGATGGTCCGAATAGTTTCCATTTTGCATGATGGAACTCTGAGGAATTTGTTTAAGATCTTTAGATCCAAAATTAGTCTGAAGGTTCCCTCTTTCTTGGGAACCACAAACAGATTTGAATAAAACCCCTGTCCTTGTTCCGTCCGCGGAACTGGATGGATCACTCCCATTACTAGGAGGTCTTGCACACAGCTTAGGAATGCCTCTTTCTTTATCTGGTTTGCTGATAACCTTGAAAGATGAAATCTCCCTTGTGGAGGAGAAGCTTTGAAGTCCAGAAGATATCCCTGAGATATGATCTCCAACGCCCAGGGATCCTGAACATCTCTTGCCCATGCCTGGGCGAACAGAGAAAGTCTGCCCCCCACTAGATCCGTTTCCGGATAGGGGGCCGTTCCTTCATGCTGTCTTGGGGGCAGCAGCAGGCTTTCTGGCCTGCTTGCCCTTGTTCCAGGACTGGTTAGGTTTCCAGGCCTGTCTGGAATGAGCAACAGTTCCCTCTTGTCTTGAAGCGGAGGAAGTTGATGCTGCTCCTGCCTTGAAATTTCGAAAGGCACGAAAATTAGACTGTTTGGTCTTTGATTTGGCCCTGTCCTGAGGAAGGGTATGACCCTTACCTCCAGTAATGTCAGCTATAATTTCCTTCAAGCCAGGCCTGAATAAGGTCTGCCCCTTGAAAGGAATGTTGAGTAATTTAGACTTTGAAGTCATGTCAGCTGACCAGGATTCAAGCCATAACGCCCCACAGGCCTGGATGGCGAATCCAGAATTCTTAGCCGTTAGTTTAGTCAAATGAACAATGGCATCAGAAACAAATGAGTTAGCTAGCTTAAGCGTTCTAAGCTTGTCAATAATTTCAGTCAATGGAGCTGTATGGGTGGCCTCTTCCAGGGCCTCAAACCAGAATGCCGCCGCAGCAGTGATAGGCGCAATGCATGCAAGGGGCTGTAAAATAAAACCTTGTTGAATAAACATTTTCTTAAGGTAACCCTCCAATTTTTTATCCATTGGATCTGAAAAAGCACAACTATCCTCAACCGGGATAGTGGTACGCTTTGCTAAAGTAGAAACTGCTCCCTCCACCTTAGGGACCGTCTGCCATAAGTCCCGTGTAGTGGCGTCTATTGGAAACATTTTTCTAAAAATAGGAGGTGGGGAAAAAGGCACACCCGGTCTATCCCACTCCTTGCTAATAATTTCTGTAAGCCTTTTAGGTATAGGAAAAACATCAGTACACACCGGCACCGCATAGTATTTATCCAGCCTACACAATTTCTCTGGTACTGCAACTGTGTTACAGTCATTCAGAGCAGCTAATACCTCCCCAAGCAATAGACGGAGGTTCTCAAGCTTAAATTTAAAATTAGAAATCTCTGAATCAGGTTTCCCCGAGTCAGAGACGTTACCCACAGACTGAAGCTCTCCGTCCTCAT
Source organism: Bombina bombina (assembly GCF_027579735.1). Lineage (NCBI taxonomy): Eukaryota > Metazoa > Chordata > Amphibia > Anura > Bombinatoridae > Bombina > Bombina bombina. Next base: position 795,972,400 of record NC_069501.1, on the reverse strand, counting down.
GTTCTGCATATTGTGACGCAGTATCAGACATGGCTCTTGCAGCATCTGCGCGCTCTGTATCTCTTCTAACCCCAGAGCTATCGCGCTTGCCTCTTAATTCAGGCAATCTGGATAATACCTCTGACAGGGTATTATTCATGATTGCAGCCATGTCCTGCAAGGTAATCGCTATGGGCGTCCCTGATTTAATTGGCGCTATACTAGCGTGCGTCCCCTGAGCAGGAGGCGAAGGGTCTGACACGTGGGGAGAGTTAGTCGGCATAACTTCCCCCTCGATAGAACCCTCTGGTGACAATTCTTTTATAGATAAAGACTGATCTTTACTGTTTAAGGTGAAATCAATACATTTAGTACACATTCTCCTATGGGGCTCCCCCATGGCTTTCAAACATAATGAACAAGTTTCCTCTGTGTCAGACATGTTTATACAGACTAGCAATGAGACTAGAAAGCTTGGAAAACACTTTAAAACAAGTTTACAAGCAATATAAAAAACGTTACTGTGCCTTTAAGAAACACAAATTTTGTAAAAATTTGAAATAACAGTGAAAAAAGGCAGTTACACTAACGAAATTTTTACAGTGTATGTAATAAGTTAGCAGAGCATTGCACCCACTTGCAAATGGATGATTAACCCCTTAATACCAAAAACGGAATAATAAATGACAAAAACGTTTTTTAAACAGTCACAACAACTGCCACAGCTCTACTGTGGCTTTTTACCTCCCTCAAAAACGACTTTGAAGCCCTTTGAGCCCTCCAGAGATGTCCTGGAACATGCAGGAAGAAGCTGGATGTATGTGTCTGTAATTTTTGCTGTGCAAAAAAAAGCTAAAATAGGCCCCTCCCACTCATATTACAACAGTGGAAAGCCTCAGGAAACTGTTTCTAGGCAAAAATCAAGCCAGCCATGTGGAAAAAAACTAGGCTCCAATAAGTTTTATCACCAAACATGTATAAAAAACGATTAAACATGCCAGCAAACGTTTTATATTACACTTTTATAAGAGTATGTATCTCTGTTAATAAGCCTGATACCAGTCGCTATCACTGCATTTAAGGCTTTACTTACATTACTTCGGTATCAGCAGCATTTTCTAGCAAATTCCATTCCCTAGAAAAATATTAACTGCACATACCTTATTGCAGGAAAACCTGCACGCCATTCCCCCTCTGAAGTTACCTCACTCCTCAGAATATGTGAGAACAGCAATGGATCTTAGTTACTTCTGCTAAGATCATAGAAAACGCAGGCAGATTCTTCTTCTAAATACTGCCTGAGATAAACAGTACGCTCCGGTACCATTTTAAAATAACAAACTTTTGATTGAAGAGATAAACTAAGTATAAAACACCACTCTCCTCTTACGACCTCCTTCTTTGTTGAGAGTTGCAAGAGAATGACTGGGTATGACAGTGAGGGGAGGAGCTATATAGCAGCTCTGCTGTGGGTGATCCTCTTGCAACTTCCTGTTGGGAAGGAGAATATCCCACAAGTAATGGATGATCCGTGGACTGGATACACTTAACAAGAGAAATATATATATATATATATATATATATATATATATATATATATATATATATATATATATATATATATATAAGTCAAAAACATATATTTACTATAGAGCATAGTATATATCCATACCTACTAAGGCCAAAAAAAAGCTGTGACCTCTCTCCCCCAGGGGGCAAAAAACATAATTTATGTAAGAACTTACCTGATAAATTCATTTCTTTCATATTAACAAGAGTCCATGAGCTAGTGACGTATGGGATATACATTCCTACCAGGAGGGGCAAAGTTTCCCAAACCTTAAAATGCCTATAAATACACCCCTCACCACACCCACAAATCAGTTTAACGAATAGCCAAGAAGTGGGGTGATAAGAAAAAAAGTGCGAAGCATATAAAATAAGGAATTGGAATAATTGTGCTTTATACAAAAAAATCATAACCACCACAAAAAAGGGTGGGCCTCATGGACTCTTGTTAATATGAAAGAAATGAATTTATCAGGTAAGTTCTTACATAAATTATGTTTTCTTTCATGTAATTAACAAGAGTCCATGAGCTAGTGACGTATGGGATAATGACTACCCAAGATGTGGATCTTTCCACACAAGAGTCACTAGAGAGGGAGGGATAAAATAAAGACAGCCAATTCCTGCTGAAAATAATCCACACCCAAATAAAAGTTTAACAAAAAACATAAGCAGAAGATTCAAACTGAAACCGCTGCCTGAAGAACTTTTCTACCAAAAACTGCTTCAGAAGAAGAAAATACATCAAAATGGTAGAATTTAGTAAAAGTATGCAAAGAGGACCAAGTTGCTGCTTTGCAGATCTGGTCAACCGAAGCTTCATTCCTAAACGCCCAGGAAGTAGAAACTGACCTAGTAGAATGAGCTGTAATTCTTTGAGGCGGAATTTTACCCGACTCAACATAGGCAAGATGAATTAAAGATTTCAACCAAGATGCCAAAGAAATGGCAGAAGCTTTCTGTCCTTTCCTAGAACCGGAAAAGATAACAAATAGACTAGAAGTCTTACGGAAAGATTTCGTAGCTTCAACATAATATTTCAAAGCTCTAACAACATCCAAAGAATGCAATGATTTCTCCTTAGAATTCTTAGGATTAGGACATAATGAAGGAACCACAATTTCTCTACTAATGTTGTTGGAATTCACAACTTTAGGTAAAAATTCAAAAGAAGTTCGCAACACCGCCTTATCCTGATGAAAAATCAGAAAAGGAGACTCACACGAAAGAGCAGATAATTCAGAAACTCTTCTAGCAGAAGAGATGGCCAAAAGGAACAAAACTTTCCAAGAAAGTAATTTAATGTCCAATGAATGCATAGGTTCAAACGGAGGAGCTTGAAGAGCTCCCAAAACCAAATTCAAACTCCATGGAGGAGAAATTGACTTAATGACAGGTTTTATACGAACCAAAGCTTGTACAAAACAATGAATATCAGGAAGAATAGCAATCTTTCTGTGAAAAAGAACAGAAAGAGCAGAGATTTGTCCTTTCAAAGAACTTGCGGACAAACCCTTATCCAAACCATCCTGAAGAAATTGTAAAATTCTCGGTATTCTAAAAGAATGCCAAGAAAAATGATGAGAAAGACACCATGAAATATAAGTCTTCCAGACTCTATAATATATCTCTCTAGATACAGATTTACGAGCCTGTAACATAGTATTAATCACGGAGTCAGAGAAACCTCTATGACCAAGAATCAAGCGTTCAATCTCCATACCTTTAAATTTAAGGATTTCAGATCCGGATGGAAAAAAGGACCTTGTGACAGAAGGTCTGGTCTTAACGGAAGAGTCCAAGGCTGGCAAGATGCCATCCGGACAAGATCCGCATACCAAAACCTGTGAGGCCATGCCGGAGCTATTAGCAGAACAAACGAGCATTCCCTCAGAATCTTGGAGATTACTCTTGGAAGAAGAACTAGAGGCGGAAAGATATAGGCAGGATGATACTTCCAAGGAAGTGATAATGCATCCACTGCCTCCGCCTGAGGATCCCGGGATCTGGACAGATACCTGGGAAGTTTCTTGTTTAGATGAGAGGCCATCAGATCTATCTCTGGGAGCCCCCATATTTGAACAATCTGAAGAAATACCTCTGGGTGAAGAGACCATTCGCCCGGATGCAACGTTTGGCGACTGAGATAATCCGCTTCCCAATTGTCTACACCTGGGATATGAACCGCAGAGATTAGACAGGAGCTGGATTCCGCCCAAACCAAAATTCGAGATACTTCTTTCATAGCCAGAGGACTGTGAGTCCCTCCTTGATGATTGATGTATGCCACAGTTGTGACATTGTCTGTCTGAAAACAAATGAACGATTCTCTCTTCAGAAGAGGCCAAAACTGAAGAGCTCTGAAAACTGCACGGAGTTCCAAGATATTGATCGGTAATCTCACCTCCTGAGATTCCCAAACTCCTTGTGCCGTCAGAGATCCCCACACAGCTCCCCAACCTGTGAGACTTGCATCTGTTGAAATTATAGTCCAGGTCGGAAGAACAAAAGAAGCCCCCTGAATTAAACGATGGTGATCTGTCCACCACGTTAGAGAGTGCCGAACAATCGGTTTTAAAGATATTAATTGATATATCTTCGTGTAATCCCTGCACCATTGGTTCAGCATACAGAGCTGAAGAGGTCGCATGTGAAAACGAGCAAAGGGGATCGCGTCCGATGCAGCAGTCATAAGACCTAGAATTTCCATGCATAAGGCTACCGAAGGGAATGATTGAGACTGAAGGTTTCGACAGGCTGTAATCAATTTTAGACGTCTCTTGTCTGTTAAAGACAAAGTCATGGACACTGAATCTATCTGGAAACCCAGAAAGGTTACCCTTGTTTGAGGAATCAAAGAACTTTTTGGTAAATTGATCCTCCAACCATGATCTTGAAGAAACAACACAAGTCGATTCGTATGAGACTCTGCTAAATGTAAAGACGGAGCAAGTACCAAGATATCGTCCAAATAAGGAAATACCACAATACCCTGTTCTCTGATTACAGACAGAAGGGCACCGAGAATCTTTGTAAAAATTCTTGGAGCTGTAGCAAGGCCAAACGGTAGAGCCACAAATTGGTAATGCTTGTCTAGAAAAGAGAATCTCAGGAACTGATAATGATCTGGATGAATCGGAATATGCAGATATGCATCCTGTAAATCTATTGTGGACATATAATTCCCTTGCTGAACAAAAGGCAATATAGTCCTTACAGTTACCATCTTGAACGTTGGTATCCTTACATAACGATTCAATAATTTTAGATCCAGAACTGGTCTGAAGGAATTCTCCTTCTTTGGTACAATGAAGAGATTTGAATAAAACCCCATCCCCTGTTCCGGAACTGGAACTGGCATAATTACTCCAGCCAACTCTAGATCTGAAACACAATTCAGAAATGCTTGAGCTTTCACTGGATTTACTGGGACATGGGAAAGAAAAAATCTCTTTGCAGGAGGTCTCATCTTGAAACCAATTCTGTACCCTTCTGAAACAATGTTCTGAATCCAAAGATTGTGAACAGAACTGATCCAAATTTCTTTGAAAAAACGTAACCTGCCCCCTACCAGCTGAACTGGAATGAGGGCCGTACCTTCATGTGAACTTAGAAGCAGGCTTTGCCTTTCTAGCAGGCTTGGATTTATTCCAGACTGGAGATGGTTTCCAAACTGAAACTGCTCCTGAGGACGAAGGATCAGGCTTTTGTTCTTTGTTGAAACGAAAGGAACGAAAACGATTGTTAGCCCTGTTTTTACCTTTAGACTTTTTATCCTGTGGTAAAAAAGTTCCTTTCCCACCAGTAACAGTTGAAATAATAGAATCCAACTGAGAACCAAATAATTTGTTTCCCTGGAAAGAAATGGAAAGTAGAGTTGATTTAGAAGCCATATCAGCATTCCAAGTCTTAAGCCATAAAGCTCTTCTGGCTAAGATAGCCAGAGACATAAATCTAACATCAACTCTAATAATATCAAAAATGGCATCACAGATGAAATTATTAGCATGCTGGAGAAGAATAATAATATCATGAGAATCACGATTTGTTACTTGTTGCGCTAGAGTTTCCAACCAAAAAGTTGAAGCTGCAGCAACATCAGCCAATGATATAGCAGGTCTAAGAAGATTACCTGAACATAGATAAGCTTTTCTTAGAAAAGATTCAATTTTTCTATCTAAAGGATCCTTAAACGAGGTACCATCTGATGTAGGAATGGTAGTACGTTTAGCAAGGGTAGAAATAGCCCCATCAACTTTAGGGATTTTGTCCCAAAATTCTAATCTGTCAGGCGGAACAGGATATAATTGCTTAAAACGTTTAGAAGGAGTAAATGAATTACCCAATCTATCCCATTCCTTAGCAATTACTGCAGAAATAGCATTAGGAACAGGAAAGACTTCTGGAATAACCGCAGGAGCTTTAAAAACCTTATCCAAACGTATAGAATTAGTATCAAGAGGACTAGAATCCTCTATTTCTAAAGCAATTAGTACTTCTTTAAGTAAAGAGCGAATAAATTCCATCTTAAATAAATATGAAGATTTATCAGCATCAATCTCTGAGACAGAATCCTCTGAACCAGAAGAGTCCAAAGAATCAGAATGATGGTGTTCATTTAAAAATTCATCTGTGGAGAGAGAAGATTTAAAAGACTTTTTACGTTTACTAGAAGGAGAAATAACAGACAAAGCCTTCTTTATGGATTCAGAAACAAAATCTCTTATGTTATCAGGAACATTCTGCACCTTAGATGTTGAGGGAACTGCAACAGACAATGGTACATCACTAAAGGAAATATTATCTGCATTAACAAGTTTGTCATGACATTTAATACAAACAACAGCTGGAGGAATAGCTACCAAAAGTTTACAGCAGATACACTTAGCTTTGGTAGATCCAGCAGGCAGAGGTTTTCCTGTAGTATCTTCTGGCTCAGATGCAACGTGAGACATCTTGCAATATGTAAGAGAAAAAACAACATATAAAGCAAAATAGATCAAATTCCTTATAAGACAGTTTCAGGAATGGGAAAAAATGCCAAACATCAAGCTTCTAGCAACCAGAAGCAAATGAAAAATGATTCTGAAATAATGTGGAGACAAAAGCGACGCCCATATTTTTTGGCGCCAAATAAGACGCCCACATTATTTGGCGCCTAAATGCTTTTGGCGCCAAAAATGACGCCACATCCGGAACGCCGACATTTTTGGCGCAAAATAACGTCAAAAAAATGACGCAACTTCCGGCGACACGTATGACGCCGGAAACGGAAATGAATTTTTGCGCCAAAAAAATCCGCGCCAAGAATGACGCAATAAAATGAAGCATTTTCAGCCCCCGCGAGCCTAACAGCCCACAGGGAAAAAGTCAAATTTTTAAGGTAAGAAAAATATGATAATTAAAGCATAATCCCAAATATGAAACTGACTGTCTGGAAATAAGGAAAGTTGAACATTCTGAGTCAAGGCAAATAAATGTTTGAATACATATATTTAGAACTTTATAAATAAAGTGCCCAACCATAGCTTAGAGTGTCACAGAAAATAAGACTTACTTACCCCAGGACACTCATCTACATGTTTGTAGAAAGCCAAACCAGTACTGAAACGAGAATCAGTAGAGGAAATGGTAAATATAAGAGTATATCGTCGATCTGAAAAGGGAGGTAAGAGATGAATCTCTACGACCGATAACAGAGAACCTTATGAAATAGACCCCGTAGAAGGAGATCACTGCATTCAATAGGCAATACTCTCCTCACATCCCTCTGACATTCACTGCACGCTGAGAGGAAAACCGGGCTCCAACTTGCTGCGGAGCGCATATCAACGTAGAATCTAGCACAAACTTACTTCACCACCTCCCTTGGAGGCAAAGTTTGTAAAACTGATTTGTGGGTGTGGTGAGGGGTGTATTTATAGGCATTTTAAGGTTTGGGAAACTTTGCCCCTCCTGGTAGGAATGTATATCCCATACGTCACTAGCTCATGGACTCTTGTTAATTACATGAAAGAAAAGGCCTTGTTTAGGAGGATTCCTTCTCAGGATGAGGAGAAGAACCAGCAGGGCCTGTAGGGAAAAACTGCTGGAAGATGTCAGAGGGAAATGGCCCCAAGATTCCTGGCTGATAGCTGGATACCTCGACGTCGGGTGGGGACACCCCTCACACACCACCAGCAGACAAGAAGGAGTTAAACAGGACTTTACAGTCAAGGTAATGTGTTTCGGCCCGTATAACTCCTCCTTGTCTGCTGGTTGTGTGTGAGGGGTGTCCCCACCAAACGCTGAGGTATCTAGCTATCGGACGGGAATCTTGGGGCCATTTCCCTTTGACATCTTCCTGCAGTTTTTATCCTACAAGCCCTGCTGGTTCTTCTCCTCATCCAGAGAAGGAATCCTTCTAAAAAAGGCCTTTTTTTGCCCCCTGGGGGAAAGAAGTCACAGCTCTTTTTGGATTTAGTAGGTATGGATATATACTATGCTCTATAGTATATATATATCTTTTTGACTTATATTTTTTTCTCACTTATATATATATATTTGTTTCGTCAAATTTATACTCAAATAGATTTGAATCTGTTGAAATAAAGGTACTAATTTTAGAAATAGCTGCACTCTATAGCTCCCTTTCCTAGCTCCATTCCCCAATATTGTATTTATCAGGAGTGGGTAGCACCAGGGTATCTTTAAGAGACCCCTGTAATTTCTATAACTATACATAATTAATCTTGTTTTCCCCCTTAAAAGTGCCACTTATGTGTCCTCCTTATCTTTCTTTGTGTACCTAGTCATGTAGCTTCCCTCTAAGCTTTTGGAGGGCTCAGGCTGATTTCTGGAGATCTACTTCCTGCACATTGGCTAGCTCTCTGGCTCCACCTACTTACCAGCTGTGAGTGGTTTTCCAATCAGTGCAAAAACAGTAGGCAGAGGCAGAGTCAAGGTCCAAGTAAAAGAGGCAGGTAGCAGAAATCAGTCATACCAAGCAACTTACATTTATTTAAAATAGAAACATAATAAATATTAACATCTCCACTACTTACCTCTAATTTTAAATCAGGCATGATTTTCAGAACAACACCTGGACCATAATATCCGTTCAGCAATGGGTGTGGTCCAATCACAGGATCATCCTTCTGAAGAAACATGTAGAATCCACGTATTAAGTTACTTGATAGTTTAGAAAAAGACATTCAAGAAAAGCAATAACCAGGAACAACATAATGACATATAACAAATGTATACAGCATATTTAATATAAACAGAATTACCAGTAAGGTGCATACATTTGTGGTAACAAAATGAAGTGCAGTAAAAAGAAAATATAAATGATTATTATTATAATAATCATTATTATTTATAATGTGCCAACAGATTCTGCAGTGCTATACAGGGAGTACAACAGGCAAGAGAGGAAAGGTGGATTTGTACAGAAAGATTAAAATGTCCTGTTCGCTAGATCTAAGTGAATTAAAGGGATAGAAAGGTCAAACATGAAATGGGGGCAAGTAAAAGTAGTAGTACAAGTTAAAAGTTATTACTGTTTTATTACTAGTAAAAGTTGTTACTGTTTTTCTGTAGCATATGCACATATCCTGTGAGGGCCTGTGCACCAGTATACAGACACCACACCTTCTCAGGGAGTCAGCAGTGATTTGTTTGACACAAATTGGGCTCCATTACATAGGTTTTTGCGCGGGTTTGGTATCCTATATACAGTGCTGCATATAAATGCAGCACGTATATTTCACCCGTCGCCCGCAATTTTTACTCCCATAAGCTAACATGGGACCGCGTTGCAATCCAATATTCAGCGCAAGGACTTACTTGACGAAAATGGAGAAATCTTACTCCATTTTCACCTCGCCATACAAGGCAGCTGCAGCAGGCCTTGCACTGAGTATGAGAGCACCGTAACTCCCGAAACTGCCTGCAAAAATAAACTAACACCTAACACATGCGCAATATTTATCTACCTGTCAACCGCAATCCCCCACCGTAATAACTAATAAAGTCTATTAACCCCTATATCCGCCATCAAACCCACATCGGAACTAATAAAAGTATTAACCCCTAAACCGACAACCTCCCAACCCCACACCCACACTGCAAGTAATAATTAAATTATTAACCCCTAAATCCGCCAACCACAACATCACAAACTACCTATCAAAGTATTAACCCCTAAACCGCCAAAGCCTCAATAAACCTAACACCCGCTAAATTAACCCAAATTACCTAAATTACAAAATACTAAAGTTACTATTAAAATAAAATAACCTAACACTACTTTAAAAATAAAAATAAACTAAGTATAAATTAAAGGGACAGTCTAGTCAAAATTTAAATTCTGGTGTAGACTGTCCCTTTAAGCTATAACTACAGAAAATAAAAAAAAATCTAAGATTACATAAAATAAAAATTACCAAATTTTTAAAATTATACCTAATCTAATAAACTACCAGTAGCCCTTAAAGGGGCTTTTTGCAGGGCATTGCCCCAAGATAATCAGCTCTTTTACAACAAAATACACAAAGTCCCCCCTAACAGTAAAAAAACCCCACCCACCAGACCCCCCAAAATAAAAGAACTTAACACTAAAAAACCTAAACTACCCATTGCCCTGGAAAGGGCATTTGTTGGGCATTTTCCTTAAAAGGGCATTTAGCTCTTTTACTGCCCACCCTAATCTAAATTAAAAAAACAAATTTTTTCAAAAAACCTAAGTCTAACCCCCAAATTGATACTCACCATTCCTGAAGTCCGGCGGAGAAGGTCCTGTCCCATGCGGTGAAGTCTTCTTCCAAGCGGCGACCTCTTCTTCCAGGAACAATCCGGCGCAAATCGGAGGGCAGAGATGAAGACCGGCGACCATGGAACTTATGACCGGACGACCGTGGAGCCATGGGGCGTGGAGGATCATCTTTGTACGTTCGCCGCCGTACACTGGATAGAGAATTCAAGGTACGTGATTAAAAATGGCATCCCTTGAATTCCTATTGGCTGATTTGATTCTTCAAATTCAAATCAGCCAATAGGATGAAAGCTACTCAAATTCTATTGGCTGTTCAAATCAGCCAATAGGATGAGAGCTACTGAAATTCTATTGGCTGATTTGAATAGCCAATAGAATTTAAGTAGCGCTCATCCTATTGGCTGATTTGAACAGCCAATAGAATTTGAGTAGCTTTCATCCTATTGGCTGATTTGAATTTGAAGAATCAAATCAGCCAATAGGAATTCAAGGGACGCAATTTTTAATCACGTACCTTGAATTCTCTATCCAGAGTACGGCAGTGATCATACGAAGAGGATCCTCCACGCTCCATGGCTCTGCGGTCGCCGGTCTTCAGTTTCAGGGTCCCGGTCTTCAGTTCCAGGGTCACCGGTCTTCATTTCCGCCCTCCACTCCGCACCAGATTGTTCCTGGAAGAAGAGGTCGCCTCTTGGAAGAAGACTTGACCGCATGGGACAGGACCTTCTCCGCCGGACTTCAGGAATGGTGAGTATCAATCTGGGGGTTAGACTTAGTTTTTTTTTTTGGGGGGGGGGGTTATTTAGATTAGGGTGGGCAGTAAAAGAGCTAAATGCCCTTTTTAAGGGCAATGCCCAACAAATGCCCTTTTCAGGGCAATGAGTAGTTTAGGTTTTTTAGTGTTAAGTTCTTTTATTTTGGGGGGTTTGGTGGGCGGGGGTTTTACTGTTAGGGGGGACTTTGTATATTTTGTTGTAAAAGAGCTGATTATCTTGGGGCAATGCCCTGCAAAAAGCCCTTTTAAGTGCTGCTGATAGTTTATTCTTAGAGAAGGGGGTGTTTTTATTTTGGGGGGGATATTTTATTTTCATAGGGATTAGGTATAATTTTTTTAAATTTGGTAATTTTGTTTTTTATTTGATGTAATCTTAGATTTTTTTTATTTTCTGTAATTGTAGCTTAAAGAGACAGTCTACACCAGAATTATAATTTTGAATAGACTGTCCCTTTAATTTATACTTAGTTTAATTGTATTTTTAAAGCAGTGTTAGGTTATTTTATTTTAATAGTAACTTTAGTATTTTGTAATTTAGGTAATTTTGGTTAATTTAGCGGGTGTTAGGTTTATTGAGGCTTTGGCGGTTTAGGGGTTAATACTTTGATAGGTAGTTTGCGATGTTGTGGTTGGCGGATTTTTTTATTTTAATAGTAACTTTAGTATTTTGTAATTTAGGTCATTTGGGTTCATTTGGGTGTTAGGTTAGGGGGTATTAGGTTAGGGGGTGTTAGGTTTATTGCGTTGTGGGCTTTGGCGGTTTAGGGGTTAATACTTTGATAGGTTTATTGCGTTGTGGGCTTTGGCGGTTTAGGGGTTAATACTTTAATAGGTAGTTTACGCTGTGGGTTAATGGTGGATTAGAGGTTAATAGTTTAATTAGGCATATTGCGTTGTGGGGGGTTGTCGGTTAAGGGGTTAATTCATTTATTATTAGTTGTGAGGGGGGGATTGCGGATATAGGGGTTTTACGTGTCAGGCTTATTTTTGGGAGGCGTGTTAGACTTTTACGGGAGATTATATATATTTTTTAACTTTTCTTAGGCGCCAGCAGTTTCTAAAGTGCCGTAACTCACTAGCGACTCCAGAAATTTGTATTTACACTTATTTCTGGACAATGCTAGTTTATCAGACTTACGGCACTTTATGAGCTGCCGGCGGGGTTTATTGGATACCCCGATGTGCAAGGTGAAATTACGGGCTGTACGGGTTGCAGCACTTGCACTGAAGCCTGCGCCGTATATGTAATCTCGCCCAAATGATGTCTTCAGAAGCAATACACACCACTGCCAGCAATGTGAGAAGGTGTGGTGTTTGAATACTAGTGCACGAGCATTCACAGGATATGTGCATATGCTGCAGAAAACCAATAACTTTTTACCAGAAGCATTATAGAATTATATCGCAAACATGCTTATATTTTTGAATTTGAAAACAGAATTTATGTTTACCTGATAAATTTCTTTCTCCAACGGTGTGTCCGGTCCACGGTTTCATCCTTACTTGCGGGATATTCTCTTCCCCTACAGGAAATGGCAAGGAGAGCACACAGCAAGAGCTGTCCATATAGCCCCCCCTCTGGCTCCGCCCCCCAGTCATTCGACCGACGGTTAGGAGAAAAAGGAGAAACTATAGGGTGCCGTGGTGACTGTAGTGTATAAAGAAAGAAATTTTTCAAACCTGACTAAAAAAACAGGGCGGGCCGTGGACCGGACACACCGTTGGAGAAAGAAATTTATCAGGTAAACATAAATTCTGTTTTCTCCAACATTGGTGTGTCCAGTCCACGGTTTCATCCTTACTTGTGGGAACCAATACCAAAGCTTTAGGACACGGATGAAGGGAGGGAGCAAATCAGGTTACCTAAACGGAAGGCACCACGGCTTGCAAAACCTTTCTCCAAAAATAGCCTCCGAAGAAGCATAAGTATCGAATTTGTAAAATTTGGCAAAGTATGCAGGGAAGACCAAGTCGCTGCCCTACAGATCTGATCAACAGAAGCCTCGTTCTTGAAGGCCCATGTGGAAGCCACAGCTCTAGTAGAATGAGCTGTAAATCGTTCAGGAGGCTGCCGTCCAGCAGTCTCATAAGCCAATCGGATAATGCTTTTCAGCCAAAAGGAAAGAGAGGTAGCAGTAGCTTTCTGTCCTCTCCTCTTACCAGAATACACAACAAACAAGGATGATGTTTGTCTGAAATCCTTAGTTGCTTCTAAATAGAATTTTAAATCACGGACTACATCTAGGTTGTGTAACAAACGTTCCTTCTTTGAAACTGGATTCGGACACAGAGAAGGAACCACAATCTCCTGGTTAATATTCCTGTTAGAAACGACCTTTGGAAGAAAACCAGGCTTGGTACGCAAAACTACCTTATCTGTATGGAATACCAGATAGGGAGAAGTACACTGCAAAGCAGATAACTCTGAAACTCTTCTCGCAGAAGAAATAGTAACCAAAAACAAAACTTTCCAAGATAGTAATTTAACATCTATGGAATGCATAGGTTCAAAAGGAACCCCCTGAAGAACTGAAAGAACTAAGTTTAGACTCCAAGCGGGGCGTGTCCGGACCAGCAACTAAGATGGCCACTTTTGTTTAGAGCTCTCCTTTAAAGAATCTTAATCCACTAAAAAACATGAGCTTTCTCAAACTATTCAGTACAGAATTTGGCATCCACATGAAGAGAATGTTTTCCTGCACCAAATGATATCGCTATTATATTTGTCAGAGACCTAAACTGCGCTAGAAGTGGGTGTTTTAGCACTTCTACTCGGGTCACTGAGTTTGCATAGGGAATAACATAACGGACACTATCGATTGCAAAATAATGGAGGATTTCTCTGGAAAAGTACGAGCCCTGTTTATAGCTCTGGAAAAGAAGATGCTAAACCAATTTAAAGATCTTACTAATATACTTTGGGTTAACACTGCGCATGGGGATACATGTGAGACAACAATGGAGGAAGCAGAGATGGAGGACGCGTGGCGTCTACATACAGAGAACACACCATTTGGCTTAACCTCTAGAAACAGTGCCACAACTTATATGCCTCAACAGATCTTAAATCCCGCCGACAGCTGTTGGGTGACAGAGGGAGGTTGCTCGCAGGCTCTTGGGGAGAACTGCAGCGGAGGCGATAGCAGATGGCAAGTACCAGATCTTTACCTAGATGACGATTCCCAAGGTATCTCTGAAACCCGCAGCTCCCAGTCCAGCTTGTGGAGTAGTCTCAGCATAGATCAAGCTGGTACGTCTATATGTGAGTTCGGCCTCCGTCATGCTCCAAATCTAAAGGCATCACAGATTCATATAACTTACCGAACCGGACAGCGGGCAATGTCACAGGAACCAACCCAAGTTCTGGAACCCAAGATACACATCTCTCCCGACAATCCCACCACTATGGCAAGGTTTTGGGGCTGCTCCGCTACACCTCCGGCTACTTCCTCAAAAATTGGCTCCGGATTGTACTTGCCGACCATATGTACTAAACAGGGAGTCGGGTAGTCACCATCGACATTGCCGGAGTGCCTTTGGAGGTTGTGAGTAGCTAACAGCAGCATATTTAAGTATATGGGGTCAGTGTGCTCCTCACAACTAGTTGCCAAAGCCTCCTCTCATTTAATGAATCAGCAAGTGAAACTGGACTTAGAAACTCTGCACACAATAAGATATGTACGAACAATAGTGGTTTCCTAATAGATTCCCTTGATGCTTTTATTGTTGTCAAATAATCAGGGAACCGGCTTCAATTCTAGTGACTTTTTTCTGAAAACCCGCAATGTATATGTAACCTTTAGTACTTTGACCAGGTTGTTGTCACTCTATTTTTTTTTTGTTGTTGTTTGTTTGTTCCCTTTGACTATTTTAGTTTTTACTGTGCGTGTGGGGTTTTTTTTGTGTGGGTGTTTCTCATTTTGCCGAATGCTATTCCCTAATGTCACTTCACTTCTCTCTCACAAGTTTACCTAAGATGTTCATATGGTGTAGCAGTATGGGCAACATCTCGATATTCAGGTGCATCACAAATTAGCTATGGGTAACACTCAGGGCGTCTAGGCTGATGCAGATGAGGTTCCAGTATTTTATATACATATCAATATTGTATTATCAGAGCTAAACAGCCTTCTTCTCATATAACCATGGTTTATAAAATTACACATGGAGTAGTTAGGTTGAGCTCCACCTGGGGAAAGCTATGTAGGGAAACTCCCAACCCTATCATCATTGCTTACAGTCTTAGTCAAACTCTGACTATTATTCACACATGGGTTATATCTTAGCTAATGCTTTTAGGCAGTGAGGGTCATGATAGGTTCCTAAGCATATTGGGATATTGGTTACTGTTTTTGAAGGGAACACAAATCCCTACCTATATATTGTTTATACTTGTGTATATAGATTGCTCTAATCATACAACATGATTATATGTCATATGTGAACTAGTGGGCAGCGAGGGCACGTATCAATTTATAGCTAGTTAGCGCCGCTTACGGCCGGGGTGGCGCACATGGCTATATGCATATTCTCTTGATCTGTGGCTCCCAGAACACATCTATATTTCACTGAGCTAATATACCTAAGTTTCATATTGTCTCATCTCCCCATAGACTATCAAATGCTAATTAACACCTCTTCCGAATAGACCTAAAGAACTAGTCTAACTCATTGAGGACCCTTCCTCATATCATTACCTCTAATTTAGATATCAGAATGGCCCTGCCTAGCCTAGTGGGTTTCTTAGCTCAGTCCTCTTTAAAATGAGATTCAACAGCTCCAAGTCTATCTTCCCTATTAATACTGAAAACCTCGACAGTCAGTTGATATAAATGGGGAAAATTAAAAATCTACACCTGAGAATTTTATGTTAATATTAAATACTTAGCTACCTTAAAAATGGTCATTCACTCAGCTATGTACTTTAAGAATTCAGATATTCTTCTGCCTACGTTTATTACATGTTGGTTTATGTCCTGTACCTCAGAGAACCTGACCCCCCCTGACACCCTAAGACATATCTCACTATTTAAAATTAGTTAGATTCACAGCAAGCCTCTTGAGATCCATGAGACCTATAGCAAGACTCATTTTCACCACTGGGTACTACTGCGCCCAATCTATTATATAACCTCAGAGCGAAAAACCTCTCAACATCATCCCATGTCTTGAAAATGAGCTGCCTGGGTTTTAATCACATATTACAGTAATTTATAATGCTAGATCATGGACTATCTCTAAATATGGAGTTCTTCCTTCTAACACCCAAGTCAGAATTTCCCTTTTACTGTCTTCTCGGAACTCCCGGACACGGTCCCCCTCCCCCCTTTCTCCCAAAATATCCGTGCAGCTCTGGCCTGCAGATTTCCCCCCAATGTTTCATTTACTATTACACATTTAACTACAACCCAAATTAAAAAAAATGAGATTTCATTATTCTAAGTCCGTTTATGTACTCAAGGACAGGGATTGGTGATGACTATTAGCTTGGAATGGAAATAGTTTAAGCAAAAAGGCTTTCTTATACACTGACATACAGTCGCTCATTCTTGCAGATAGGGGCACATCTGTCAAATACTAAATTGAAAACATGTTTACCTCTCCCTCTAAGACAACTCTTATGGACATTTATGTTTTGCAAAAATTCTTGTGTTTATTATATTTATTGTTATAATAAGCCTACTATCATATTGTATAACCAATTATTTCCCATTTTAGTCCTTGTATATTATGCATACTCTTTTTTCATAGACGTAAATGGACGAAAGTCATGTTTTGTATTTACATAAATTCTCCATAAAAAAAGATTATGGAAAAAAAAAAAAAAAAAAGTTTAGACTCCAAGGAGGAGTCATAGGTCTATACACAGGCTTGATCCTGACTGAAGCCTGTACAAACGCCTATACATCTGGCACAGCTGCCAGACGCTTGTGTAACAAAACCGACAGAACAGATATCTGTCCTTTAAGAGAACTAGCTGACACACCTTTATCCAAGCCCTCTTGGAGAAAGGAAAGTATTCTTGGAACCTTCATTTTACTCCAAGAGTATCCCTTGTATCTGCACTAACAGATATATTTTTTGCCATATCTTATTGGAAAATTTTCCTAGTCACAGGCTTTCTGGCCTGAACCAAAGTATCTATAACCGATTCAGAAAACCCACGCTTAGATAGAATTAAGCGTTCAATTTCCAGGCAGTCAGTTGGAGAGAGACTAGATTTGGATGTTCGAATGGACCTTGTACTAGAAGATCCTGTCTCAAAGGTAGCTTCCATGGTGAAGCCGATGACATATTCACCAGGTCTGCATACCAAGTCCTGCGTGGCCACGCAGGAGCTATTAGATCACCGAAGCCTTCTCCTGTTTGATCCTGGCTACAAGCCTGGGAAGGAGAGGGAACGGTGGAAACACATAAGCTAGGTTGAACGACCAAGGAGCCACTAATGCATCCACCAGTGTCGCCTTGGGATCCCTGGATCTGGGCCCGTATGGAGGAACCTTGGCGTTCTGGCGAAACGCCATCAGATCCATATCTGGAATGCCCCATTGTTGAGTTAATTGGGCAAAGACCTCCGGGTGGAGTTCCCACTCCCCCGGATGAAAGTCTGACGACTCAAATAATCCGCCTCCCAGTTGTCCACTCCTGGGATGTGAATTGCAGATAGGTGGCAGGAGTGATCCTCCGCCCATTTGATGATCTTGGATACCTCTCTCATCGCCAAGGAACTCTTTGTTCCCCCCTGATGATTTATGTACGCTACAGTCGTCATGTTGTTCGACTGGAACCATATGAATTTGACCCTTGCCAGGTGAGGCCAAACCAGGAGCGCATTGAATATCTCTCTCAGTTCTAAAATGTTTATCGGAAGAAGAGACTCTTCTCAAGACCATAGACCTTGAGCTTTCAGAGAGTCCCAGACCACGCCCCAGCCTAAGAGACTGGCGTCGGTCGTGACGATGACCCACTCTGGTCTGCGGAAACTCATTCCCTGAGACAGGTGATCCTGAGACAACCACCAGCGGAGAGAATCCCTGATTACCTGGTCTACTTGAATCTGGGGAGACAAGTCTGCATAATCCCCATTCCACTGTTTGAGCATGCACAGTTGTAATGGTCTTAGATGAATTCGAGCAAAAGGAACTATGTCCATCGCTGCGACCATTAATCCTATTACTTCCATGCACTGAGCTATGGAAGGCTGCAGAATAGAGTGAAGAACTTGACAAGCGCTCAGAAGTTTTGATTTTCTGACCTCTGTCATGAAGATCTTCATTTCCATAGAATCTATTATTGTTCCCAGAAAAGGAACTCTTGTTGACGGGAACAGGGAACTCTTTTCTACGTTCACCTTCCACCCGTGAGATCTGAGAAAGGCTAGAACAATGTCTTGTATGGGCCTTTACTTTGGAAAGAGACAACGCTTGGGTTAGAATGTCGTCTAGATAAGGTGCTATAGCAATGCCCCTCGGTCTTAATACCGCTAGAAGGGACCCTAGCACCTTTGTGAAAATTCTGGGAGCAGTGGCTAAACCGAATGGAAGAGCCACGAACTGTCTTTCCAGGAAGGCGAACCTCAGGAACTAATGGTGATCTTTGTGGATAGGAATATGCAGGTACGCATCCTTTAAATCCACAGTAGTCATATATTGACCCTCCTGGATTGTTGGTAAAATCTTCCTTGTTCCGTTATTGGAACTGGGTGTATCACTCCCATCTTTAGTATGTCTCCTACGCAGTGTAAGAATGCCTGTCTCTTTATCTGGTCTGAAGATAAGCGAGACATGTGGAACCTTCCCTTTGGAGGAAGTTCCTTGAATTCTAGAAGATATCCCTGAGAGACTATTCTAGTGTCCAGGGATCCGGAACATCTCTTGCCCAAGCCTGAGCAAAGAGAGAGAGTCTGCCCCCTACTAGATCCGGTCCCGGATCGGGGGCTACCCCTTCATGCTGTCTTGGTAGCAGCAGCAGGCTTTTTGGCCTGTTTACCCTTGTTCCAACCTTGCAATGGTTTCCATGCTGGTTTAGGTTGGGAAGTGTTGCCTTCTTGTCTGGAGGCCACAGAGTTAGGATTTGGTCCGTTCCTGAAATTGCGAAAGGAACGAAAATTAGATATGTTCTTAGCCTTAAAAGGCCTATCTTGTGGGAGGGCATGTCCCTTTCCACCAGTAATGTCTGAAATAATCTCTTTCAATTCCGGCCCGAATAGGGTCTTACCCTTGAAAGGAATATTAAGCAATTTATTCTTGGACGACACATCCGCCGACCAGGATTTTAGCCAAAGCGCTCTGCGCGCCACTATAGCAAACCCTGAATTTTTCGCCGCTAACTTAGCAATTGAAAAGCGGCATCCAAAATAAATGAATTAGCCAACTTAAGTGCGTGCATTCTGTCCATGACTTCATCATATGGAGTCTCCCTTTGAAGCGAATTTTCCAGTTCCTCGAACCAAAATACGCTGCGGTAGTGACAGGAATAATGCACGAGATTGGTTGAAGAAGGAAACCCTGCTGAATAAATTCTTTAACAGTCCTTCTAATTTTTTATCCATAGGATCTTTGAAAGCGCAACTGTCCTCAATAGGAATAGTTGTGCGCTTAGCTAACATTGAAACCGCCCCCTCAACCTTAGGAACCGTTTGCCATGTGTCCTTTCTGGGGTCGACAATGGGGAACATTTTCTTGAATATAGGAGGTGGAACAAAAGGTATACCTGGCTTTTCCCACTCCTTAGTCACTATGTCCGCCACCCGCTTGGGTATCGGAAAGGCATCAGCGTGCACTGGAACCTCTAAGAATTTGTCCATCTTGCACAATTTCTCTGGAATTACCAGAGAATCACAATCATCTAGAGTAGTTAGGACCTCCTTAAGCAGGGCGCGGAGGTGTCCTAACTTAAATTTAAAAGTCACGATATCAGTGTCAGCCTGCTGAGAAACTTTTCCTGAATCAGAAACTTCCCCTTCAGACAGGCCCTCCCTCACTGCTATACTCAGATTGATGTGAGGGAACAACTGATAAATTGTCCTCAGCGCTAACCTGCTCAACTTCTGTATTTAAAAACTGAGCAATCACGCTTTCTAGAATAGGATGGCAGTTTGGATAATAGATTTGCTATAGAATTATCCATCACTGCAGTTAATTGCTGCATAGTAACCAGCATTGGCGCGCTAGATGTACTAGGTATCGCCTGCACGGGCAAAACTGGTGTTGAAACAGAAGGAGAGGATGATGAACTATCCCCACTACCTTCACATGAAGAATCATCCTGGGCAATCTTATTAAATGTGACAGTACTGTCCTTACTTTGTTTGGACGCTATGACACAATTTGCACAAAACATTAATAGGGGGAACCACCTTGGCTTCCATACATACAGAACATAAGCTATCTGAAGGTACAGACATGTTAGACAGAATATGGCAGGCTAATAATGCAAAAAAAACGTTTTTAAAGAAAAGCGTTACTGTCTCTTTAAATAATAAACAAGCACACTTTATTTCTGAAAGTTTTAAAAACTATGAAGGCAATGTCCGATTTTTACAAAATTTGCACCCCAGAGTCCTAATGCCTTGAAAGTATTGCACACCAAGTTTCAAGACTTTAACCCTTAAAATGAGCAAAACTGAGCTATTTGTTCAAATAAACAATTTTATCACACAACAATCACTGCCACAGCCTTGCTGCGGCTTTTTACCTTCCCTTAAAGAGATTCAGCACTGAAATAAACCTTCCTGAGTCCGTTTTCTTTACCCACAGGACCCTCAAATGAAGCTGCATGCACTGCCAAGGAAATAAACTGCGCAATTGAGGCGCGAAAACGGGGCCTCCTTCATCTGCATTACCAGAGTGAAGGGGCCTTTCTGACTGAAGTAGTAGTCTAACTAGATGCCAGGCGAAAAAAACGTTCCCAAAAGTGCTTTTATAACACAAAAAACACTCTAAATGTCCAATAAATCTGATATAAACAAATCGATTTAGCCCACAATAGTGTCAACCAGTATAGAGCCCATTTATAAGCCTTAATCTGTTATGAATTTAAGAAAATGGCTTACCGATCCCCTAAGGGAAAAACTGACAGTCTTCTAGCATTAACATGTCTTGTTAGAAATATGACTGATCGTACCTGAAGCAGATAAGTCTGCAAACTGTTCCCCCCAACTGAAGTTCTCTGGGCTCAACAGTCCTGCGTGGGAACAGCAATTGATTTTAGTTACTGCTGCTAAAATCATACTCCTCTTTTAACAGAAATCTTCTTCATTTTCTTTTGTAGAGTAAATAGTACAAACCGGCACTATTTTAAAATAACAAACTCTTGATAGAAGAAATAAAAAACTACAACTAACACCACAAACTCCTCACCATCCCCGTGGAGATGCTACTTGTACAGAGCGGCAAGGAGAATGACTGGGGGGCGGAGCCAGAGGGGGGGCTATATGGACAGCTCTTGCTGTGTGCTCTCCTTGCCATTTCCTGTAGGGGAAGAGAATATCCCGCAAGTAAGGATGAAACCGTGGACCGGACACACCAATGTTGGAGAAATGCACATTTTAATTTTGACCTTTCTATTCATTTAAAGGAGATAGTATACGGAGGAATGAACACAAGCCAAGCACACAGCTTCACTAAATAAATCCATAAATATTCTTGAAAATGATCTACTTCCTTAATAGTATGTATACACCTTGGCAATGACAAGCATCACTCATTGTAAATGCATATACAGTCATTTGCTAGCTTATATTTCTACAGGCTAAATTATTTAGCATTCTGAATATATAAGATTGTTCCTTCTGTTAGCAGCTTTTGACTGATGCCAAACAGGTATCAAAGACTTTATGGTTACTACCCCTATCCAGAATTCCTGTGTGAAAACATGATATAGTGATTTTTCTTAATTCTCAAAAATTCTCTAATAAATGCTATAGCTGTTTCAAAAGTGTATTTAAGTATGCACCGTGCACCAGCATTTTAAACACAGCACTTGCTCAGAGAGCCTAAGGTGCTTGTACCATCTGGTAATGACTCGATTTGTTAATTGCTGACATGATACAAGTATCACTGGTGATCTGAGTAGCTGCAGTATTTAAAATGTGGGTGCAGTGATAATATCTAGCTGTGCTTCACATGCACGTGCAGAGAAAAATGTTAACACTAAAACAGTGATAACTTTTACTAGATGCATTTTTGCTAATAAATGTATAATGCAAATATGTTTCTATTCAAATAAGTAATTCATCTATGTGCTTTTAAATTTTGACTGGAATGTCCCTTTAAACAATATTTTAAATTAACATAATTACTATCAGTTGTGTACATCCCACTAATGCACTGAGAAGTACACAAAGCATTTGAACCTATTAGCCCATGGGCATAAGTTAGAAGGAGCTATTAGCAAATGAGCATAATTAGCAAATGAGCATAAGCAGGAAGTATCTCTGACAGTTTGGAATACAATGTCCCTTTAATCAGTAATATTAATTTTGTGTAATATTGTAAAATAGAAATTTCAATCTATTTGAAAGCCCTGTGATACCCTATTTATGATGGTGTTTTATCGTGGTACAATAGTAGCCTTTGTACCCTGCGGGGTACACACACGATAAAACACCATCTTAAATAGGGTATCACAGGGATTTCAAATAGATTGGAATTTATTCAAATGTAAAAACACAGAGAGAAGCCATACAGTGCATATCACACACACATTGTGATGGCTTGGAAGTCCATTATTTAAACCACCAAGAAAACAGGAAAAGTATATATAGTCAAATCACAGGTAGTACCAAAACAGAACTAGGGTTATGGTTATAAAACAGGAAAAGTATATATAGTCTGATCACAGGTAGTACCAAAACAGAACTAGGGTTATGGTTATAAAACAGGAAAAGTATATATAGTCTGATCACAGGTAGTACCAAAACAGAACTAGGGTTATGGTTAGAAAACAGGAAAAGTATATATAGTCTGATCACAGGTAGTACCAAAACAGAACTAGGGTTATGGTTAGAAAGCAGGAAAAGTATATATAGTCTGATCACAGGTAGTACCAAAACAGAACTAGGGTTATGGTTAGAAAGCAGGAAAAGTATATATAGTCTGATCACAGGTAGTACCAAAACAGAACTAAGGTTATGGTTAGAAAACAGGAAAAGTATATATAGTCTGATCACAGGTAGTACCAAAACAGAACTAGGGTTATGGTTAGAAAGCAGGAAAAGTATATATAGTCTGATCACAGGTAGTACCAAAACAGAACTAGGGTTATGGTTAGAAAACAGGAAAAGTATATATAGTCTGATCACAGGTAGTACCAAAACAGAACTAGGGTTATGGTTAGAAAGCAGGAAAAGTATATATAGTCAAATCACAGGTAGTACCAAAACAGAACTAGGGTTATGGTTAGAAAGCAGGAAAAGTATATATAGTCAAATCACAGGTAGTACCAAAACAGAACTAGGGTTATGGTTAGAAAACAGGAAAAGTATATATAGTCTGATCACAGGTAGTACCAAAACAGAACTAGGGTTATGGTTAGAAAACAGGAAAAGTATATATAGTCAAATCACGGGTAGTACCAAAACAGAACTAGGGTTATGGTTAGAAAGCAGGAAAAGTATATATAGTCTGATCACAGGTAGTACCAAAACAGAACTAGGGTTATGGTTAGAAAGCAGGAAAAGTATATATAGTCTGATCACAGGTAGTACCAAAACAGAACTAGGGTTATGGTTAGAAATCAGGAAAAGTATAAATGGTCTGATCACAGGTAGTACCAAAACAGAACTAGGGTTATGGTTAGAAAACAGGAAAAGTATATATAGTCTGATCACAGGTAGTACCAAAACAGAACTAGGGTTATGGTTAGAAAGCAGGAAAAGTATATATAGTCTGATCACAGGTAGTACCAAAACAGAACTAGGGTTATGGTTAGAAAGCAGGAAAAGTATATATAGTCTGATCACAGGTAGTACCAAAACAGAACTAGGGTTATGGTTAGAAAACAGGAAAAGTATAAATGGTCTGATCACAGGTAGTACCAAAACAGAACTAGGGTTATGGTTATAAAACAGGAAAAGTATATATAGTCAAATCACAGGTAGTACCAAAACAGAACTAAGGTTATGGTTAGAAAACAGGAAAAGTATATATAGTCTGATCACAGGTAGTACCAAAACAGAACTAGGGTTATGGTTAGAAAGCAGGAAAAACAGAATTTATGCTTACCTGATAAATTACTTTCTCCAACGGTGTGTCCGGTCCACGGCGTCATCCTTACTTGTGGGATATTCTCTTCCCCAACAGGAAATGGCAAAGAGTCCCAGCAAAGCTGGTCACATGATCCCTCCTAGGCTCCGCCCACCCCAGTCATTCGACCGACGGACAGGAGGAAATATATATAGGAGAAACCATATGATACCGTGGTGACTGTAGTTAGAGAAAAT
This sequence comes from Bombina bombina, assembly GCF_027579735.1. Taxonomy (NCBI): domain Eukaryota; kingdom Metazoa; phylum Chordata; class Amphibia; order Anura; family Bombinatoridae; genus Bombina; species Bombina bombina. The sequence continues at coordinate 795,947,878 of NC_069501.1, read as the reverse complement.
AATTCATCAGACCTGATTAAAAAACCAGGGCGGGCCGTGGACCGGACACACCGTTGGAGAAAGTAATTTATCAGGTAAGCATAAATTCTGTTTTCTCCAACATTGGTGTGTCCGGTCCATGGCGTCATCCTTACTTGTGGGAACCAATACCAAAGCTTTAGGACACGGATGAAGGGAGGGAGCAAATCAGGTCACCTAAATGGAAGGCACCACGGCTTGCAAAACCTGTCTCCCAAAAATAGCCTCCGAAGAAGCAAAAGTATCAAATTTGTAAAATTTGGCAAAAGTGTGCAGTGAAGACCAAGTCGCTGCCTTACATATCTGGTCAACAGAAGCCTCGTTCTTGAAGGCCCATGTGGAAGCCACAGCCCTAGTGGAGTGAGCTGTGATTCTTTCAGGAGGCTGCAGTCCGGCAGTCTCATAAGCCAATCGGATAATGCTTTTAAGCCAAAAGGAAAGAGAGGTAGAAGTCGCTTTTTGACCTCTCCTTTTACCAGAATAAACAACAAACAAGGAAGATGTTTGTCTGAAATCTTTAGTAGCCTCTAAATAGAATTTTAGAGCATGGACTACGTCCAAATTGTGTAACAAACGTTCCTTCTTTGAAACTGGATTCGGACACAAAGAAGGTACAACTATCTCCTGGTTAATATTTTTGTTGGAAACAACTTTCGGAAGAAAACCAGGCTTAGTACGCAAAACCACCTTATCTGCATGGAACACCAGATAGGGCGGAGAACACTGCAGAGCAGATAACTCTGAAACTCTTCTAGCAGAAGAAATTGCAACCAAAAACAAAACTTTCCAAGATAGTAACTTAATATCTACGGAATGTAAGGGTTCAAACGGAACCCCTTGAAGAACTGAAAGAACTAGATTTAGACTCCAGGGAGGAGTCAAAGGTCTGTAAACAGGCTTGATCCTAACCAGAGCCTGAACAAATGCTTGAACATCTGGCACGGCTGCCAGTCTTTTGTGAAGTAAAACAGATAAAGCAGAGATCTGTCCCTTTAGAGAACTTGCAGATAATCCTTTCTCCAAACCTTCTTGTAGAAAGGATAGAATCTTAGGAATTCTTATCTTGTTCCATGGGAATCCTTTAGATTCACACCAACAGATATATTTTTTCCATATTTTATGGTAAATTTTTCTAGTTACAGGCTTTCTAGCCTGAATCAGAGTATCTATTACAGAATCTGAAAACCCACGCTTTGATAAAATCAAGCGTTCAATCTCCAAGCCGTCAGTTGGAGGGAAACCAGATTCGGATGTTCGAATGGACCCTGAACAAGAAGGTCCTGTCTCAAAGGTAGCTTCCATGGTGGAGCCGATGACATATTCACCAGGTCTGCATACCAAGTCCTGCGTGGCCACGCAGGAGCTATCAAGATCACGAGGCCCTCTCCTGATTGATCCTGGCTACCAGCCTGGGGATGAGAGGAAACGGTGGGAATACATAAGCTAGGTTGAAGGTCCAAGGTGCTACTAGTGCATCTACTAGAGTCGCCTTGGGATCCCTGGATCTGGACCTGTAGCAAGGAACCTTGAAGTTCTGACGAGACGCCATCAGATCCATGTCTGGAATGCCCCATAATTGAGTTATTTGGGCAAAGATTTCCGGATGGAGTTCCCACTCCCCCGGATGAAATGTCTGACGACTCAGAAAATCCGCTTCCCAATTTTCCACTCCTGGGATGTGGATCGCAGACAAGTGGCAGGAGTGATCCTCCGCCCATTGAATTATCTTGGTCACTTCTTTCATCGCCAGGGAACTCCTTGTTCCCCCCTGATGATTGATATATGCAACGGTCGTCATGTTGTCTGACTGAAACCTTATGAATTTGGCCTTTGCTAGTTGAGGCCAAGCTCTGAGAGCATTGAATATCGCTCTCAGTTCCAGAATGTTTATCGGGAGAAGAGACTCTTCCCGAGACCATAGACCCTGAGCTTTCAGGGATTCCCAGACCGCGCCCCAGCCCACTAGGCTGGCGTCGGTCGTGACAATGACCCACTCTGGTCTGCGGAAGCTCATTCCCTGTGACAGATTGTCCAGGGTCAGCCACCAACGGAGTGAATCTCTGGTCTTTTGATCTACTTGAATCGTCGGAGACAAGTCTGTATAATCCCCATTCCACTGTCTGAGCATGCACAGTTGTAATGGTCTTAGATGAATTTGTGCAAAAGGAACTATGTCCATTGTTGCAACCATCAATCCTATTACTTCCATGCACTGTGCTATGGAAGGACGAGGAACAGAATGAAGTACTTGACAAGAGCTTAGAAGTTTTGATTTTCTGACCTCTGTCAGAAAAATCCTCATTTCTAAGGAATCTATTATTGTTCCCAAGAAGGGAACTCTTGTTGACGGGGACAGAGAACTTTTTTCTTTGTTCACCTTCCATCCGTGAGATCTGAGAAAGGCTAGGACGATGTCCGTATGAGCCTTTGCTTTTGACAGGGACGACGCTTGAATCAGGATGTCGTCCAAGTAAGGTACTACTGCAATGCCCCTTGGTCTTAGAACCGCTAGAAGGGACCCTAGTACCTTTGTGAAAATCCTTGGAGCAGTGGCTAATCCGAATGGAAGTGCCACAAACTGGTAATGCTTGTCCAGAAAAGCGAACCTTAGGAACTGATGATGTTCCTTGTGGATAGGAATATGTAGGTACGCATCCTTTAAATCCACGGTAGTCATAAATTGATTTTCCTGGATAGTAGGTAGGATCGTTCGAATAGTTTCCATTTTGAACGATGGTACCCTGAGAAATTTGTTTAGGATCTTTAGATCCAAAATTGGTCTGAATGTTCCCTCTTTTTTGGGAACTATGAACAGATTGGAATAAAATCCCATTCCTTGTTCTCTTATTGGAACTGGATGTATCACTCCCATCTTTAACAGGTCTTCTACACAATGTAAGAATGCCTGTCTCTTTATTTGGTTTGAAGATAATTGAGACCTGTGGAACCTCCCCCTTGGGGGTAGTTCCTTGAATTCCAGGAGATAACCTTGAGAAACTATTTCTAGCGCCCAAGGATCCTGAACATCTCTTGCCCAAGCCTGAGCAAAGAGAGAAAGTCTGCCCCCCAGTAGATCCGGTCCCGGATCGGGGGCTATCCCTTCATGCTGTTTTGGTAGCAGTGGTAGGCTTCTTGGCCTGCTTACCCTTGTTCCAGCCTTGCATTGGTTTCCAGGCTGGTTTGGGTTGTGAAGTATTACCCTCTTGCTTAGAGGATACAGAATTAGAGGCTGGTCCGTTTCTGCGAAATGGACGAAAATTAGGCTTATTTTTAGCCTTAAAAGACCTATCCTGTGGGAGGGCGTGGCCCTTTCCCCCAGTGATGTCTGAAATAATCTCTTTCAAATCAGGTCCAAATAATATTTTACCTTTGAAAGGAATGTTAAGCAATTTTGTCTTGGAAGACACATCCGCTGACCAAGACTTTAGCCAAAGCGCTCTGCGCGCCACGATAGCAAACCCTGAATTTTTCGCCGCTAATCTAGCTAATTGCAAAGCGGCATCTAAAACAAAAGAGTTAGCCAATTTAAGTGCTTGAACTCTGTCCATAACCTCCTCATACGAAGATTCTTTACTGAGCGACTTTTCTAGTTCCTCGAACCAGAAACACGCTGCCATAGTGACAGGAACAATACATGAAATTGGTTGTAGAAGGTAACCTTGCTGTACAAAAATCTTTTTAAGCAAACCCTCTAATTTTTTATCCATAGGATCTTTGAAAGCACAACTATCTTCGATAGGAATAGTAGTGCGTTTGTTTAGAGTAGAAACCGCCCCCTCGACCTTGGGGACTGTCTGCCATAAGTCCTTTCTGGGGTCGACTATAGGAAATAATTTCTTAAATATAGGGGGGGAACAAAAGGTATGCCGGGCCTTTCCCACTCTTTATTTACTATGTCCGCCACCCGCTTGGGTATAGGAAAAGCGTCGGGGGGCACCGGAACCTCTAGGAACTTGTCCATCTTACATAATTTCTCTGGAATGACCAAATTGTCACAATCATCCAGAGTAGATAACACCTCCTTAAGCAGTGCGCGGAGATGTTCTAATTTAAATTTAAATGTCACAACATCAGGTTCAGCTTGATGAGAAATTTTTCCTGAATCTGAGATTTCTCCATCAGACAAAACCTCCCTCATGGCCCCTTGAGATTGGTGTGAGGGTATGTCAGAACAGTTATCATCAGCGTCCTCTTGCTCTTCAGTGTTTAAAACAGAGCAATCGCGCTTTCTCTGATAAGTAGGCATTTTGGATAAAAGATTTCCTATGGAATTATCCATTACAGCCGTTAATTGTTGCATGGTAATAAGTATTGGCGCACTAGATGTACTAGGGGCCTCCTGTGTGGGCATAACTGGTGTAGACACAGTAGGGGATGATGTAGTATCATGTTTACTCCCCTCATTTGAGGAATCATCTTGGGCAATATCATTATCTGTGGCATTACTGTCCTTACATTGTTTGGAAACTATGGCACAATTATCAATTAAATGGGGAGACACATTGGCTTTCATACATATAGAACATAGCTTATCTGATGGTACAGACATGTTAAACAGGCTTAAACTTGTCAACAAAGCACAAAAAAACGTTTTAAAATAAAACCGTTACTGTCACTTTAAATTTCAAACTGAAAACACTTTATTACTGAATATGTGAAAAAGTATGAAGGAATTGTTCAAAATTCACCAAAATTTCACCACAGTGTCTTAAAGCATTAAAAGTATTGCACACCAAATTTCAGAGCTTTAACCCTTAAATTAACGGAACCGGAGCCGTTTTTACATTTAACCCCTATACAGTCCCAGAATGAGGCTCTGTCTATAACTAGAAAGGCCCCCATCTGAAAAAGGTGTCCAACACAGTGCCTGCCGTTTTTCTAAACGTTCCCCAAGAGCATTAAAGCATTAAAAGTATTGCACACCAAATTTCAGAGCTTTAACCCTTAAATTAACGGAACCAGAGCCGTTTTCAAATTTAACCCCTATACAGTCCCAGCTATATGCTTTGCTGAGACCCAACCAAGCCCAGAGGGGAATACGATACCAAATGACGCCTTCTAGAAGCTTTTTTAGTGATTCTTAGATCCTCACACATGCATCTGCATGCCTTGCTCTCCAAAAACAACTGTGCAGTAATGGCGCGAAAATTAGGCCCCCAGACTAAAAAAGGTGTCCAACACAGTGCCTGCCGTTTTTTAAACGTTCCCCAAGATTATAATGCCAATTATAAGCTACAATCTGCATAATATGCCCCAATAAAGTAATCGTTTTAGCCCATAAAAATGTCTACCAGTTTTTAAGCCCTTTTTTAAGCCCTTTATTCTTTTATATTTGACTAAGAAAATGGCTTACCGGTCCCCATGAGGGGAAATGACAGCCTTCCAGCATTACATGGTCTTGTTAGAAATATGGCTAGTCATACCTTAAGCAGAAAGGTCTGCTAACTGTTTCCCCCAACTGAAGTTACTTCATCTCAACAGTCCTGTGTGGAAACAGCAACCGATTTTAGTTACTGTCTGCTAAAATCATCTTCCTCTTACAAACAGAAATCTTCATCCTTTTCTGTTTCAGAGTAAATAGTACATACCAGCACTATTTTAAAATAACAAACACTTGATAGAAGAATAAAAACTACATTTAAACACCAAAAAACTCTTAACCATCTCCGTGGAGATGTTGCCTGTGCAACGGCAAAGAGAATGACTGGGGTGGGCGGAGCCTAGGAGGGATCATGTGACCAGCTTTGCTGGGACTCTTTGCCATTTCCTGTTGGGGAAGAGAATATCCCACAAGTAAGGATGACGCCGTGGACCGGACACACCAATGTTGGAGAAAGTATATATGGTCTGATCACAGGTAGTACCAAAACAGAACTAGGGTTATGGTTAGAAAACAGGAAAAGTATATATAGTCAAATCACAGGTAGTACCAAAACAGAACTAGGGTTATGGTTAGAAAGCAGGAAAAGTATATATAGTCTGATCACAGGTAGTACCAAAACAGAACTAGGGTTATGGTTATAAAACAGGAAAAGTATATATAGTCTGATCACAGGTAGTACCAAAACAGAACTAGGGTTATGGTTAGAAAACAGGAAAAGTATATATGGTCTGATCACAAGTAGTACCAAAACAGAGTTAGGGTTATGGTTAGAAAACAGGAAAAGTATATATAGTCTGATCACAGGTAGTACCAAAACAGAACTAGGGTTATGGTTAGAAAACAGGAAAAGTATATATGGTCTGATCACAGGTAGTACCAAAACAGAACTAGGGTTATGGTTAGAAAACAGGAAAAGTATATATGGTCTGATCACAAGTAGTACCAAAACAGAGTTAGGGTTATGGTTAGAAAACAGGAAAAGTATATATAGTCTGATCACAGGTAGTACCAAAACAGAACTAGGGTTATGGTTAGAAAACAAGAAAAGTATATATAGTATGATCACAGGTAGTACCAAAACAGAACTAGGGTTAGGTTTATAAATCTGTTTCTAAGCACTCTCTCTTTAAAATAGTCAAGATGAAACACTGAAATAGGTTATAAAATTACTTCCAGGAACACTTTAGTTGCTTCTCTTGATTAGATTCAATATCCATCATTGAAAGCACTAAATTCAGAATTGTTACATAAAGATCTGTCTTCAGATTCAATTACAAGATTGAGCAATTGTGAATCAAGTCATTTTCCAAGAAATGTCTTCTTCCAAAGTAAAGAAGTAACATTATGTTCAGAGAAATGTGTAAATGCGAATAATAATACCATTTTAATAAAGATACTTTATTTGTCCCCAAATCCTTACTGAAACAAAAAAACTCAGATTTTAGAGTATTTTCTAAGTCTGTTATATGCTGCCTGTGAAAACTAACATAAATAAATCCTTGTTTTATGTTGGGCTGAATTACATTACCTTTATCTCCTTCGTGTAGTCATCAGAGTCATTAAACATATCCTCTCTGCAGACTCTTGCAATCTCTCCACTTGATTTCTGAACAAAGTATGTGAAATCTCCACAATCATGGATAATAGATGCTAAAATAAGTATAATAGAATTAATCAAAGCTCCATTTTTTATTTTTAACTATTTAACATCCATTAGTTGTATTATACAAAATTAAATAATTATTTGTTCCTCATTCTTGATTTTAACCTATGAGCATGATGGTAGAGTATATAAACACAAGTACAAATAGAATCGCAAGGTGTGAAACAAATATTGCAACACTCCCTATATGTGTTTTAAGTACTGGTTATCAGAATCAAAACTGGGAATCCAACTGAAACGAACATATACAATGGCCATTTCACATGTCTTAAAGGGACAGTCTAGTCCAAAATAAACTTTCATGATTCAGATAGGGCATGTAATTTTAAACAATTTTCCAATTTACTTTTATCACCAATTTTGCTTTGTTGTCTTGGTATTCTTAGTTGAAAGCTTAACCTAGGAGGTTCATATGCAAATTTCTTAGACCTTAAAGGCCACCTCTTTTCAGAATGCATTTTAACAGTTTTTCACCACTAGAGGGTGTTAGTTCACGTGTTTCATATAGATAACACTGTGCTCATGCACGTGAAGTTATCTGGGAGCAGGCACCGATTGGCCAAACTGCAAGTCTGTCAAAAGAACTGAAATAAAGGGGCAGATTGCAGAGTCTTAGATAGAAGATAATCACAGAGGTTAAAAGTATATTAATATAACTGTGTTGGTTATGCAAAACTGGGGAATGGGTAATAAAGGGATTATCAATCTTTTAAAACAATAAAAATTCTGGTGTAGACTGTCCCTTTAAGGTTACATTGCAGTTGTTTTGAATTAACTCTTTTCTACAATGCATAAGGGAAATGCTCATCTACATGTGTGAGATTAACCTAATGTAATTTGAATCCATCCTGATTACTGTTAAACAATATGGATGCCATTTGTATATAGGCATGATGGGTATACCAATTATGGCCTAGATTATGAGTGGAGCACAAATTGCGCTTTCATAAGCACACTGACATTAAAAGTTAGGCGCAATGCGAACGCAAGGTTTCCTGGAAGTCTTGCGCTCACAAGAGCGCCCTTCCATAAGCTCCAATGGGAGCCTCATTCTCATTTACAAAAAAAAATGATGCTGAACCTGAAAATCTATAATGATACTATAACATTTACCCTTACATTCACTGAGTGAATAAATACCTAGAATGAGGGGGGTGCCAGGGTATATATAGAAAAGCTATCCAATACAAGAAAGAGAAAGAAATATATCCCTCGGGCCCACACTTAAATTGTGGAGATCATGAGGTGAAGCCCAATGTTAAAACTTAACTTTTACTGTTACAACTAAAACTAGTGCTAAAATAAGCACAAATATAAAAACAATTAAAAGAAACATATAACACTGTCTGAGCACAATGGAGAAAAAGATACAAAAATTGCGTCAACCATCAATCACAATAAATCACAAATAGGAGGAAAGACAAAGAAGCTCATTTGATAAAACTCAGGCGAAACGCGCTTCAGGCGTTCGCCTGTCTGAGCACTATTTTGAGACTTAATTGTGGTTATTGTTCATATGTTCGCTATAGGAGTTCGTATGTACTGTTATCAATACTTGGGATATACCCCAGATGATTCCCCGACTTTTTAGAATAATTGTGTAGTGACATCCGGCGATAGTTTAACAGATAAATCCCTGGGATTCACGCAAACATAGTCTCCTATTTGATAGGGATCTTTTTGATATATCGCTATTGCTATACAATGGGCCTCTCTGTCTGTGTATAATAGCTTTCATTTGTATCCTTTTTTTGTGTGATTTATATATTGTTATTGATGGTTGACACCATTTTTTTGTATCTTTCTCTTTATTGTTTCTTTTAATCGTTTTATAGATTTGTGCTTATTTTAGCACTAGTTTTAGTTGCAATAGTAAAACGTTAAGTTTTAACATTAGGCTTCACCTTATGATCTCCACAATGTAAGAGTGTGCCAGAGGCTTATATTTCAGCCTCACTCTCATGCTTTGAGACATGGCAAAGTACCTAGCGCAGTGAAAGGGTCAATTTGCACATCGTTGGAAAAATAAAAACTATATATGCATATAAATATATACATACTGTATATACACATATTAGCGCATACATATATATGTATATGAGCATATACATATATATTTACAGTTAAATCACAGTCACACATAGACCACAATGTAAAGGCACTTTCAGTGCTTTTTTTTTCTTTTCCAAAAACCCCACATCCCCTCACTTTATCCCCTTATAACTGCTTTATGCAATTAAAAAATTTTTATTTTATAATGAACTACTGTCCACTTTATTTGGGGGGCAATTGGGGCACATTTTTTTAATTAACGAGAGGTTTGGCCTCTGGTTAATTGCGCTAGGGTCAAAGTGCTCCCGCAAGCTTGTGGGAACATTAACCAGCCACTTGTAATGGCTGGTTATTTAACGTACACCCGTAACCGGGCACATTTGCCCCTTTACAAGAGCATGTTAAAATAGCGCTCCACTTGTAATCTAGACCTATGTTTGCTCAGTGATTATACTGACACTTTTAATATTTTTTAAATCTTTTGTTAAGTATTTTTTCTGTTGTTATTTCCAATCATTGATTAAGAAAGCACCTTTTCTGGTTTGTGTTACATGTGCAGTAAGTATTAAACTGTAAGGATCACTTCCCTTAAAGGACATCGCTGCCTACCCTGGTTCTCCTTCACTGTGCATTTAGAATTGTCTTAGTCTTGTGGCGCTTCAGGAAGACCAAGCTTGATAATTGTCTGTTGTTCTTTCTGGCTGTGGTTACCGCATTCACCTCAAAATAATAGTGAGCCCAAAATAATGTAATAACATCACACACAATGTGGGACTAAATGGAAAATACTTTTATTGGAAACACTCATGAAACAGCAGGATATACAGCTTATATAAAAATTATTAAAAAAACAATTTTATAAGCTCTACTCATTTCAGCAGCAGTATTGCCTTTTTCAAGAGCAAATTATCGATAGAAAGAATATAAACTGTTATAAGATTATCTTGTACGCTTATATAGTTTATTTATATATATATATATATATATATATATATATATATATATATATATGTCATAATATTGCCTTGATCAAGAGCATATAATCGATTAAAAGCATACAAGATAAGCTTATAACAGTTTTTATTCTTTTTATCGATTATTTGCTCTTGATAAAGGCAATATTATTGTAAAAACTAGTAGATCTTTTACAATTATTTTAATACATTTATACAGGCTGTATATCCTGCTGTTTCATGAGTGTTTCCAATAAAAGTTGACTCAGCTGAACCGTGTGAGTAATTCCCATTTAGTCCCACATTGTGTGTGATGTTATTACACTATTTTGGGCTCACTGTTCTTTTTGGATGAATGGGGTAACCACAATTGAAATGAATAACAGACAATTACCCAGCTTGGTTTTCCTGGAGACACAGCGCCACAAGACTAAGCCAAACCCTTTCTGACTTGGCCAGATTTACATCTGAAATCAAGAAGAAAACTACAGGAAATTAGTTTCTATTAGAAGGAAGTGGCGGCAACTTATCGCATCTTCTAAACGGGATTTTAAAAGTTCTCACACTGTAAATCGTAAAACCTCTAAGTGAGAAGGATTACTCCATTTCTATAATGACATTTCAAAAAAGTTGCTGAAATTGAGAACCTCACTATAGAGAAACAAAATTTATGCTTACCTGATAAATTTATTTCTCTTGTGGTGTATCCAGTCCATGGATTCATCCATTACTTGTGGGATATTCTCCTTCCCAACAGGAAGCTGCAAGAGGATCACCCACAGCAGAGCTGTCTATATAGCTCCTCCCCTAACTACCACCTCCAGTCATTTGACCGAAGACAAGCAAGAGAAAGGAGAAACTATAGGGTGCAGAGGTGACTGTAGTTTAAAAATAAAAAACACCTGCCTTAAAATGACAGGGCGAGCCGTGGACTGGATACACCACAAGAGAAATAAATTTATCAGGTAAGCATAAATTTTGTTTTCTCTTGTAAGGTGTATCCAGTCCACGGATTCATCCATTACTTGTGGGATACCAATACCAAAGCTATAGGACACGGATGAAGGGAGGGACAAGGCAGGCACTTAAACGGAAGGCACCACTGCCTGTAAGACCTTTCTCCCAAAAATAGCCTCCGAAGAAGCAAAAGTATCAAATTGGTAGAATTTAGAAAAAGTATGAAGCGAAGACCAAGTCGCCGCCTTACAAATCTGTTCAACAGAAGCCTCATTTTTAAAAGCCCATGTGGAAGCCACCACTCTAGTGGAATGAGCTGTAATTCTTTCAGGAGGCTGCTGGCCAGAAGTCTCATAAGCTAAGCGAATTATACTTCTTAACCAAAAGGAAAGAGAAGTTGCTGAAGCCTTTTGGCCTTTCCTCTGACCAGAGTAGACAACAAACAATGCAGATGTTTGACGAAAATCTTTAGTAGCTTGTAAATAAAACTTTAAAGCACGAACCATGTCAAGATTGTGTAATAGACGTTCCTTCTTTGAAGAAGGATTAGGACACAGTGACGAAACAACAATCTCCTGATTGATATTCTTATTAGATACCACCTTAGGAAGAAACCCAGGTTTGGTACGCAAAACTACCTTATCTGCATGGAAGATCAGATAAGGGGAATCACACTGCAAGGCAGATAACTCTGAAACTCTTCGAGCCGAAGAGATAGCTACCAAAAACAGAACTTTCCAAGATAAAAGCTTGATATCTATGGAATGCAGAGGTTCAAACGGAACCCCTTGAAGAACTTTAAGAACTAAATTTAAACTCCATGGCGGAGCAACAGGTTTAAACACAGGCTTGATTCTAACTAAAGCCTGACAAAATGCCTGAACGTCTGGAACATCCGCCAGACACTTGTGCAAAAGAATAGACAGAGCAGAAATCTGTCCCTTTAAGGAACTAGCTGACAATCCCTTTTCCAATCCTTCTTGGAGAAAAGATAATATCCTGGGAATCTTGACTTTACTCCATGAGTAACCCTTGGATTCATACCAATGAAGATATTTACACCATATCTTATGATAGATTTTCCTGGTGACAGGCTTTCGAGCCTGAATTAAGGTATCAATGACCGATTCGGAGAAACCACGTTTTGATAAAATCAAGCGTTCAATCTCCAAGCAGTCAGACGCAGAGAAATTAGATTTGGATGGTTGAAAGGACCCTGAAGTAGATGGTCCTGCCTCAGCGGTAGAGTCCATGATGGAAGGGATGACATGTCCACCAGATCTGCATACCAAGTCCTGCGTGGCCACGCAGGCGCTATCAAAATCACCGAAGCTTTCTCCTGCTTGATCTTGGCAATCAGACGAGGGAGCAGAGGAAACGGTGGAAACACATAAGCCAGGTTGAAAGACAAAGGCGCTGCTAGAGCATCTATCAGCGCTGCCTTGGGATCCCTGGACCTGGATCCGTAACAAGGAAGCTTGGCGTTCTGACGAGACGCCATGAGATCCAGTTCTGGTTTGCCCTAAAGTTGAATCAACTGTGCAAACACCTCCGGATGGAGTTCCCACTCCCCCGGATGAAAAGTCTGTCGACTTAGAAAATCCGCCTCCCAGTTCTCTACTCCTGAGATATGGATAGCTGATAGATAGCAAGAGTGAACCTCTGCCCATAGAATTATTTTTGAAACCTCCAACATTGCTAGGGAACTCCTTGTTCCCCCTTGATGGTTGATGTAGGCTACAGTCGTGATGTTGTCCGACTGAAATCTGATGAACCTGACCGCAGCTAGCTGAGGCCAAGCCTGAAGAGCATTGAATATCGCTCTTAGTTCCAGAATGTTTATCGGAAGGAGTGTCTCCTCCTGAGTCCACAAGCCCTGAGCCTTCAGGGAGTTCCAGACTGCACCCCAGCCCAGAAGGCTGGCATCTGTCGTTACTATTGTCCAATCTGGCCTGCGGAAGGTCATACCCTTGGACAGATGGACCCGAGATAGCCACCAGAGAAGAGAATCCCTGGTCTCTTGATCCAGATTTAGTAGAAGGGACAAATCTGTGTAATCCCCATTCCACTGACTGAGCATGCAGAGTTGCAGCGGTCTGAGATGTAGGCGGGCAAACGGCACTATGTCCATTGCCGCTACCATTAAGCCAATTACTTCCATACACTGAGCCACTGAAAAGCGAGAAGTAGAATAAAGAACACGGCAGGAATTTAGAAGTTTTGACAACCTGGCCTCTGTCAGGTAAATCTTCATTTCTACAGAATCTATCAGAGTTCCTAGGAAGGAAACTCTTGTGAGAGGGGATAGAGAACTCTTTTCTTCGTTCATTTTCCACCCATGCGACCTCAGAAATGCCAGAACAATGTCTGTATGGGACCTGGCGGTTTGAAAATTTGACGCCTGTATTAGAATGTCGTCTAGGTAAGGGGCTACTGCTATACCCCGCGGCCTTAGGACCACTAGGAGTGTCGCCAGAACCTTCGTAAAGATTCTTGGTGCCGTAGCTAACCCAAAGGTAATGCCTGTCTAGGAAGGCGAACCGGAGAACCGATGATGATCTCTGTGTATCGGAATGTGCAGATAAGCATCCTTTAAGTCCACGGTAGTCATATATTGACCCTCCTGGATCATAGGTAGGATGGTTCGAATAGTCTCCATCTTGAAGGATGGGACCCTGAGAAATTTGTTTAGGATCTTGAGATCTAAGATTGGTCTGAAGGTTCCCTCTTTCTTGGGAACCACAAATAGATTTGAATAGAAGCCTTGCCCCTGTTCCTCCTTTGGAACTGGGTGGATCACTCCCATAACTAGGAGGTCTTGAACACAATGTAAGAATGCCTCTCTCTTTATCTGGTTTGCAGATAATTGTGAGAGATGAAATCTTCCTTTTGGGGAAGAAGCTTTGAAGTCCAGAAGATATCCCTGGGACACAATTTCCAACGCCCAGGGATCCTGGACATCTCTTGCCCAAGCCTGGGCAAAGAGAGAAAGTCTGCCCCCTACTAGATCCGTTACCGGATCGGGGGCTGATCTTTCATGCTGTCTTAGAGGTAGCAGCAGGTTTTTTGGCCTGCTTTCCTTTGTTCCAAGCCTGGTTAGGTCTCCAGACCGGCTTGGACTGGGCAAAATTTCCCTCTTGTTTTGTATTAGAGGAAGTTGAAGCTGCGCCACTCTTGAAGTTTCGAAAGGCACAAAAATTAGGCTGTTTGGTCCTTAATTTGTTGGACCTATCCTGAGGAAGGGCGTGGCCTTTTCCTCCAGTAATATCAGAAATGATCTCCTTCAGTCCAGGCCCGAATAGGGTCTGCCCCTTGAAGGGAATGTTGAGAAGCTTAGACTTTGAAGTAACGTCAGCTGACCAGGATTTAAGCCATAGCGCCCTACGCGCCTGAATAACAAAACCTGAGTTCTTAGCCGTTAGTTTGGTTAAATGAACAACGGCGTCAGAAACAAATGAATTGGTTAGCTTAAGAGCTTTAAGCTTGTCAAGGATATCATCCAATGGGGTTTCTACCTGTAGAGCCTCTTCTAAAGACTCAAACCAGAAGGCCGCAGCAGCAGTGACAATGCATGCAAGGGGCTGGAGAATAAAACCTTGTTGAATAAAAATTTTCTTAAGGTAACCCTCTAATTTTTTTTGTCCATTGGATCTAGAAGAGCACAACTGTCCTCGACAGGGATAGTTGTACGCTTCGCTAGAGTAGAGACTGCTCCCTCCACCTTAGGGACCGTTTGCCACAAGTCCCGTGTAGCGGCATCTATGGGAAACATCTTTTTAAAAACAGGAGGGGGAGAGAACGGTACACCTGGTAATAATTTCTGAAAACCTCTTAGATATTGGAAAAACATCAGTGTAAACAGGCACTGCTTAGTATTTATCCAATTTACACAATTTCTCTGGGACTACAATGGCGTCACAGTCATCCGGAGTTGCTAAAACCTCCCTGAGCAACATGCGGAGGTGTTCAAGCTTAAATCTAAATGTAGACATATCTGAATCAGGTTGAAGTGTCTTCCCTGAGTCAGAAAAATCACCCAAAAATAGAAGCTCTCCTTCTTCGGCTTCTGCACATTGTGAGGGTATATCGGACATAGCTACTAAAGCGTCAGAGAGCTCTGTATTTTTTCTAGTCCCAGAGCTGTCTCGCTTTCCTTGTAACCCTTGTAACCCTGGCAGTTTGGACAATACTTCTGTAAGAGTATGATTCATAACTGCTGCCATGTCTTGTAAAGTATATGCAATGGGCGCGCTAGATGTACTTGGCGCCTCTTGAGCGGGAGTTAAAGGCTCTGACACGTGGGGAGAGTTAGTCGGCATAACTTCCCCCTTGTCAATTTCCTCTGGTGATAAATCTTTTAAAGCCAGAATATGGTCTTTATAACTTATAGTAAGATCAGTGCATTTGGTACACATTCTAAGAGGGGGTTCCACAATGGCTTCTAAACATAATGAACAAGCAGTTTCCGCTATGTCAGACATGTTTAACAGACTAGTAATGAGACCAGCAAGCTTTGAAAACACTTTAATTAATGTGAAAAAGCAGAATATAAAAAACGGTACTGTGCCTTTAAGGGGAAAAAACAAACACAAAAACTGCAAAACAGTGAAAAAAGCAGTTAACTCTATGAAATTTTTACAGTGTATATAATGGACTAAAATAGCATTGCACCCACTTGCAAATGGATGATTAACCCGGTTATAACAGTCACAAGCAAACTGCCACAGCTCTACTGTGGCTCCTACCTTCCCATAAAATGACTTTTTTAGGCACAAAAACCATTTACAGAGGTCCAATATGTCAGGGGACTCCTTCAGGGAAGCTGGATGTCTCAGAATGTAAAAACTACTGCGCAATTAGAGCACGAAAATAGGCCCCTCCCACCATGCTTTACTCAAAGTCAGAGGGCCTTAAAAAACTATTCCTAGGAGTAAAATAACAGCCATGTGGAAAACTAGGCCCCAAATAAAGATTTATCACCTCAGTAAAAAACGTTCTTTATATATATATGCAAACGTTTTACATACTAAGCCATAATAGAAAGTAATATGAAAATTACCCTTTACTGCAAGCATGATGCCAGTCGTTATTAAATCACTGCAATCAGGCTTACCTTAACTATATCAGGCACTGTCAGCATTTTCTAGTTCTTATCATCCTCAAGAAAAAAAAAATATACTGAACATACCTCAGGGCAGTTAATTCTGCAGGCTGTTCTCCCAGCTGAAGTTTCCCCATACTCTTCAGTTATGTGTGAGAACAGCAGTGGACCTTAGTTACAACCTGCTAATATCATCAAAAAGCTCAGGCAAATTCTTCTTCTAATTTCTGCCTGAGGTAAAAAAACAGTACAACGCCGGCACCGTTTAAAAATAACAAACTTTTGATTGAAGATAAACTACACTAATTCACCACATCTCTCTAGCTACTTCCCTTGTCGAGAGCTGCAAGAGAATGACTGGGGGTGGCAGTTAGGGGAGGAGCTATATAGACAGCTCTGCTGGGGTGATCCTCTTGCAGCTTCCTGTTGGGAAGGAGAATATCCCACAAGTAATGGATGAATCCGTGGACTGGATACACCTTACAAGAGAAATGAGGTTTATCCTTGGGCAATTTCTTGTACTGTAAAAAGTTGGCAACATAAGGTTCTGCAACTTATATACTGTGACTATTAAAAACTCGATTTTTTACTCCTTATCAAAACTAAACACGTTTCAATTGTGAGAAATATGTAAAATCCTATTTTAAATGGGAAAAATCTGGGAACATTTGTATAAGGTGTAACAGGTAGGTTTCTGACAACTTCACAATTTAGTTTCAGCTCTGGTAACCTGTGCTCAAGCAATACTAGCACTTGAGTAAGAAAATGTTACTTCCAAATTGTGATACCAGCGCACAGATGCTTGCGATATACTCACAGTATGGATTTCACTACAGAGCAATTTACAGTAAAAAAAAATTTCTTGTAATATAGACCATAATAAATTCTTGAGACCAGGGCTCATCCCTCAATGTATTGTTATAATCTTATTAGCCTATCATTTTTGTGTATGCCTTACTGAATTATATGAGAGCTCCATAGGAGAAACAAATACAAATTCAGTTAAAATTTGCACTGGTGTATTTGTTTGTGTGTTGCACTAGGCATGGCTAGATCTGCTGTCACTGAACTTCCCACCCCAACAGTTTTAGCACATATTTGCATCATATATTTCTCACAACCAGAGGCTAGGGACACATGGAGAGGCCATGCGATTCCACTAGACAACCAGGGATCACTGATTTGTAAAATATTTCATAAACAAACAAAAATTAGAGATCGTATGATTAAAAAGTGTTATGCCAGAACTATCCTTCAAAATCTGATGCTATACTAAATACTGGTGCCCTAGGCACAGGCCTAGGTCAAAATACATTCTTGATAAATTGCATAATAAATTTTCTATAGAGACATTGGGATCAATTTATTAAGCTGTGTATGAGGCTTTGGAGCCCCAGGGTTTCAGGGTCACGCAAGTGAGTCTGAACCTTTAGTTAAATAGCTGCGGCCTTAAGACCGCTGCTACTTAACCCATCCTCAACCTAAAGTGTGGCTGATTTTAATCATCCTGATCTGATCAGATTGGAATGATTGACAGCCCCTGTTTGCGCAAGATTCAGTGTGTGCAAGAAAGGGCGGCATTGCATAAGCAATAGGTTTTGCAATGTTAAATAATGACAGTGGATGCTGCGTGATTGCTATAAGGCCGGACAGACAAGGACATAATAGCAATCCTTGTCTGCCCGACACTTGATAAATGGAGCGCCCATTGTGCTTTATGTACATTTTCAAATTAAGTTATAGGAGTAGATTTATCTATAGTCTAGCGGACATGATTCGCTGTAGCAAATCATGTCTGCTCGACCTCGCTAAATGCCGACAGCATACGCTGTTGGCATTTAACATTGCACAAGCATTTCTATTGAAATGCTTGTGCAATGCCACCCTCTGCTCACTGGTGGCCAATTGGCCGCTAGCAGGGGCCATAAATCATCCCGATCGTATTGGATTGGGATGATTTAAGTCTGCCACCTGAAAGGTGGCGGAGAAGTTAAGGAGCAGTGGTGGGCTTCTTAACTTCAGTTTCAGGCGGACCTGAAACTATGGGGCTCCGAAGCATCATCCGCTGCTTGTTAAATGGAGCCCATAAACTACAGGTTGCTTACTTTCTGAGTTATTCCTATATAATAAAAGGCCAGGTATGTTTGTCATATGCAGTCATGCGCAGTAGAGACAAACATACCTGGCCTTCAGTGACAGAGGCGTGCGCGAGGCAAAACAGCTGTGATCCACACTTTAGCTGAAGAGACAGATTGCACGAAGCAGCCGCGAGGCAAAACAGCTGTGATCCATACATTGGTTGAAGAGACAGACGGTGCGAGGCAGCCTTGGAAAAACAGCTGGCCGTCAGAAGCAGAGAGGGTTGACGGAAGCTGCGTGGCAGGGGCCGTGGTTGATGGGAGTGCTGTGATGGGGGCGTGGTCGAGCTGGAGTGGGTGTATAGAGGGGGTGTGGCTGGGTGGTAGCACCGTTATATGGGCGTGGCCAGCAGAAGTGGGCATGGTCATGAGAGAACGCAAAGGAGGGGGGAGAGAGAGAGCAAAAGAGAGGGGGAGAGAGAGCAAAAGAGAGGGGGAGAGAGAGCAAAAGAGAGGGAGAGAGAGCAAAAGAGAGGGGGAGAGAGAAAGAAAAATAGAGGGGAGGGAGAGGGCAAAGAGAGAGAGCAAAAGAGAGGGGGAGAGAGAGCATAAGAGAGGGAGAGAGAGTAAAATAAAGAGGGGAGAGAGAGCAAAAGAGAGGGGGAGAGAGAGCAAAAGAGAGGGGGGAGAGAGAGAGAGCAAAAGAGAGGGGTTAAAGAGAGAGCAAAAGAGAGGGGTCAGAGAGAGTAAAATAAAGAGGGGAGAGAGAGCAAAAGAGAGGGGGGAGAGAGAGCAAAAGATAGGGAGAGAGAGAGAGCAAAAGAGAGGGGGGAGACAAAGCAAAAGAGAGGGGGGAGAGAGATAGAGCAAAAGAGAGGGGGAGAGAGAGAGTAAAAGAGAGGGGGAGAGAGAGAGCAAAAGAGAGGGGTTAGAGAGAAAGCAACAAAAAAGGGTTTAGAAAGAGAGCAAAAGAGAGGGGGAGAGAGAGAGAGCAAAAAGAGAGGGGGGAGAGAAAGCAAAAGAGAGGGGAAGAGAGAGCAAAAGAGAAGTAGGCGGCGGCGATGTTAGGGTGGCAAATTAGGGGTTAATAATATTTAACTAGTGTTTGCGAGGCGGGAGTGCAGCGGTTTAGGGGTTAATATGTTTATTATATTTGTGGCGATGTCCGGAGCGGCAGATTAGAGGATAATAATTTTATTTTTGTGTTTGCGATGGGGGAGGGCCTCGGTTTAGGGGTTAATAGGTAGTTTATGGGTGTTAGTGTACTTTTTAGCACTTTAGTTATGAGTTTTATGCTACAGCTTTGTAGTGTAAAACTCATAACTACTGACTTTAGAATGCGTTACAAATCTTGCGGTATAGGCTGTACTGCTCACTTTTTGGCCTCCCAGAAAAAGCTTGTAATATCGTCGCTATGGAAGTCCCATTGAAAAAAGACTTTACGCAAATTGCGTAAGTTAATTTGCGGTACAGCCAAAAAAGTGTGGGGTGCCCCTAAACCTGCAAGGCTCGTAATACCAGCGGGAGTGAAAAAGCAGCATTATGAGCCTTAACGCTGCTTTTTTACTCATACCGCAAAACTCGTAATCTAGCCGAATGTTAATGTGGGTTGATTATAATGAATTGGTAAAGTTTGCAATGTTATTCACTCTGGTAGCTAATATGAAAATTGCAGCTTAAGAAGGCACATACATATGGGCAAATCATGGTTTATATATCAAATGGTTAAATTTAAATTCTACCTACTTACCTTCTTCATAGTATCCATT
This sequence comes from Bombina bombina, assembly GCF_027579735.1. Classification (NCBI taxonomy): domain Eukaryota; kingdom Metazoa; phylum Chordata; class Amphibia; order Anura; family Bombinatoridae; genus Bombina; species Bombina bombina. The sequence continues at coordinate 795,927,904 of NC_069501.1, read as the reverse complement.
GTGTGTGCAGAAGGCCAACACCTTCTGCCCAGGAAAAAGTCCAGTCCCATTATATTTTTCTTTGTTAGAAAGTACTCCATCGTCTATAAGAAACAATTAATATTCATTTATCAGATAGCTATCTTTTGTAAGAAATGCTTAAATATTTGACATAGTAAATTCTCCTTCTTTATGCACTTCTAAAGTACAAAATGCCTTAAAAACATTTGTGTAGTTTATAAGTGCACTCCCAGCAAAACCACTCATGGACATCAGTTTCAAACTTAATGGGATTCATCAACAAATTGTGTACAGCTAACGTAACCAAATGAATAATAAGAGCACTGAGATCCCATTAAAAGAGACCAGAATAAATTAGTATGTTTGGGGCTACAAACAACCAAACATTTTTTGCAGTGGATGAAAATGCTCCTAGTTCTAAGAAATTACAAACAGTGCACCACACTCACTCACTTATCAAAACAAATTCCTTTCAGATACTTGCTCAACTGGATTCCAAGTGAAATTTACCTCAATTATATTTATATATTAACAACTACTCAATTTAACTGAAGTCATTGAGGCCCATTTATCAAGCTCCGTAAGGAGATTGTGGGCCCGTGTTTCTGGCGAGTCTTTAGACTCGCCAGAAACAGCAGTTATGAAGCAGCGGTAAGGAATCGCCACAATTCAACCCGATCGAGTACGAGTATCGGGTTGATTGACACCTCCCTGCTGACAGCCCATTGGCCACGAGTCTGCAGGGGGCGGCGTTACACCAGCAGCTCTTGTGAGCTGCTGGTGCAATGCTGAATACGTAGAGTGTATTGCTCTCCGCATTCAGCGAGGTCTTGCGGACCTGATCCGCACTGTCAGATCAGGTCCGCAAGACCTTTCATAAATAAGCCTCATTATCTCTATTTACAATATGCTTAAATAATTACCCATACTTATTACTTTTGTTCTCATATTTTTATATTTTGACCTGTGTTTCTCTGCATCTGTGTTACTTTTTTCTAAAACAACTGCAAATTGTATTAACTAATTTATCATTTCTCTGAGAATATCAAAATAATGACCTGCATATGGACTGTCCTCATAGTGTAACACTATGACCAAATCTGTCTTTTAACAGTGCAGGAACAGCTATGAGATAGAAAATCATTGATAATATGTTTAAAAGATCGGACTCATGTAGGTTTTCTTAACCATCCTAAAATGATTTACTGTGTGACCTCAATCTATAAGCATCATTTATTTTCCCACAAGGTACCAGTAAGTTAATAGAAATCAAGATCAGAATCTAGTAAAATAAATTGTTAGGGGAGTGTTATTTTTGGGTCTGAAAGTGGAAAGAGCATTTTTCAAATGTAATTTTTCTCTTCTCTCCTGCTGTCTGCACATCAGTTTTTTGATGTAAAACTGACATATCCTGCGATTGCACACACTACTAAACAGCAATGTCTCATCCATTTACACCATTTTCAGACAGCAGTTTAGCCCAGTGTGATAGATTAGACTTATTTATATAGCAGCTTTCAGAATTATTCATTGTTAGTACAGGCCTAGCGGCAATTTGCAAATAAGGAGTAGTCACATGTAGCTCATTACCATTAAATGTATGCTATGACGTAAGACTATGGTCCTCATCCATTTTGTTTTATGAACCTTTTTTTAATACAGTTATTTTAAGCTTTAAGTACAACAGCTAATACCTGGCACTCTATGATCAGCTCATTTTGTCCCTTTTTAAAAACTATTTCAACAGTATTTAATGGATTATCTTTCTATATCACCTTTTACCTTTATTTTCTTTAATACAAAATGTTATATATATATATATATATATATATATACATACAGGTATATATATATATATATATATATATATACACACACACACCGGTATATATATAGATAAATACAGATATATAGGAATATTTATTTAAAAATACTTAGAACATATTCCCTTATGTAAAGAACATTGGTATGTGAAATATTTACTGTAAATACACACGCATATTAAAAATGAATATTGTATAAATATGATTCTTCATGTTTTCAGCTACTTAACTGCAAAGGGCTCCAATGCACACATTATATATCAAAGTTTAACACAAGCATTCACTGGACTTGATAAAGGTGAAATAAAAAATATTTATTCCATACAAACAAGTGATGTTTCGGGTGTTCACCCCTTCATCAAACCACAATTGTACAGAGTGAATCAAACATTTAATACCCATTGAAACCCCACCCACTGTGCAAGAAACAGCCAACCGTTGCCATAGCAACCATTGACCAAAACAAATACATAGTTGTTACTCATATTTACTAATCCTGTGCTAATATTATACAGTGAAATGACAAACTATAGTGTTATCATAAGGGGACATCTAACAGATCATCACTAAGTTTAATCCATCCTTTAAAGTGATAAAACAAAATCTCCATTTAATTATATCACAAACCTTTGTTTCCATGTCTTATCACTGAAAAGCGGTCAGTACTAGATCCTAGGATCAAATACCAGACTCATCATGTGTGCGTGTATATAGATAGATATAATACCACCACTAGCACAAACTATTACCTCTCTTTGCCAGGTGCTAACTAGTAAGCATCTCTAAGCGCATATCGGCGATATAGTAATAGACTGGGGCCTATCTATCAAGCTCCGAAAGGAACTTGATGGCCCGTGTTTCTGGCGAGTCTTTAGATTCGCCAGAAACAGCAGTTATGAAGCAGCGGTCACAAAGACCGTTGCTCCATAACCCTGTCCGCCTACTCTGAGCAGGCGGACAGACATCACCGGAAATCAACCCAATTGAGTACGATCGGGTTGATTGACACCTCCCTGCTGGCGGCCCATTGGCCACGAGTCTGCAGGGGGCGGCATTGCACCAGCAGCTCTTGTGATCAGGTCCTCAAGACATTTGATAAATAGGGGCCACTGAGTGCGACTATGATGTCATTAACCCCGCCCCTAATAGTTATCAAACAAAAACAAGGAGATGTAGCAATATGAATCCTAAATGTAACATAATAGCTATGTGAAAGAACAGTATTCAAACTAGTGTATGTATATATACAAAGATCCCAATGCCTAGTGCAATTAATATTAACTTTTATTTGCGGATCTATTGTCCTATATTGGACCTAAAATATCACTCTAAATGTATCCTTATATTCACATACACATAAGCTAACAATTAGCGTAGACAAACTAATGGGAGTAAATTGAAAAATAAAAATATATATATATAAAAATAAAATGAACATTTTTTCTATGTGAAGAACATTGGAATGTTAGAACACGTCAGCTTTCGCTTGCAAGTAAACATTTAACTTTCACCTTGTAATATAAGCGCTAACCTGCATGTGTTAAAAGTTCCCTTGTAATCTGGCCCTAAATGTCTAATTGAATTTGATGCTATTTATAATATTACAACACACAATAAAACAAGGCATAAGCCAAGATTAAATAAACCTACAAGATATAAGGTTGAAAAGTTCTTCTCATTGTTTTTGTCTCACCAGTCATAGCGTCTTTAAACCAGAGAATGTTTTTAGACTGGATAAGACATTTTTGGCCAGATAGTTGCGCTCCACTTTGCAATACCAGCGCATGCAAATGGGTGCTAGTATTGCAAGTTAGGTGCAATATGAATGCAACCTCATGTTCGCATTGCACAGAAGCACTGTTCTCACGAGAGCGTGCTCCATAGGCTCCAATGGGAGCCTCGTTCTCAGACATGGCATGAGAACTAGCACAGTAAAGGAGTTAGGTCGCGCAGCGATGGGCAGCAGATCTTAAATATATATATATATATATATATATATATAAGCATATTAACACATAAATATATATGTATATACAATATTAACACATAAATAGATATGTATATACAATATTAACACATAAATATATATGTTTAGAAGCATATATATATATATATATATATATTTATAGGGAACACATAGTTCCCTATAGACCGCAATGTAAAGACACTTTTCAGTGTCTTTTTTTTCTAACACCCCACACCCGCCACTTTTAACCCTTAAAACCTGCTTCATGCTGTTTTTTTTTAAAAAAATACTACAATTTTTTTTTTTTACATGAACCTCACGCCTTATTTTGGGGCCAATTGGGGAACTTTAATTTTCAGAGTCCTAATTACTACAACAAACTTGCGGTAGCAATAACCAGCCACTTGTAACTGAATTTGCCGGGTTATGGGCGCACAATAAATAACGATCCACTTGTAATCTTCTAGCCCTTTACAGGATGTTGTTCAAGGTCCTGAAGTTTTGATTACAGTTATAACTTGAAAAAGGTACTGATTCCCCTGATTTCTTGATTTAGAAGGTTAATTCTTTAAGAAGTAAAAGAACTCAACAGTTAGAAGAAAAAACTCAAACTTTTATGTCATCCTAAGGATCTGATACTTAAAGGATTACTTTCTGTTATAATTTTTAAGCTTAACAACTAACATATTAAAGTTAATAAACATTAATTTAAACCTACTGACCTATATTTTCTCCAAAACGAAGTTTCATAACGTTCTAAAAGATATATCTTTTATTTGCCGATGATGTCACGTTATCCTGCCCACTATTTTCAGCACTGAGTGTTCAAAATACTTAAACCAATAAGTTTGTGTTTAAAGCGCCATTTTGAAACCTAGGTATTGTAAACGGATTGGTACAGAGCAAAGGATACCCACGGAGTGGGTTTGGAAAACAATTACATTTGCAGACAAGATTTCTGATATACGGTAGAGATATGTTAATGAAATGCTATTGATAAAAAGCGTATTTGGGGTAGTTAGTTAGTAACAGCCATAGAAAATATTTACTTACAGTGGCCCTTTAAGTTTTCTTTACACTCAATATAATTTATTTGATGTTGCCAGCAATTCTTTATTTTTTCTTTTTAAACTAGAAAACTAGAGATAAATACCAAATGCATCCCCTTTATGTTGCCTTTGTGCTTGAAAAATAATGGAATGATTGTGACTTTGCAGAGCAGGTCACCTATTAAAAAGATATTATGTTTGCAAAGTGTATGAGGCCTGACTTTCAGCACAACACTCCAGTTCCCTTTGCTACACATCAACTGTCTTCCTGCTCTAAAAAGCAGCTTAATGGTGCTTTGACCGTGGAATGTAATTCAGCAGGAGACTGTGCTGCAAGCATCATTATTTCTGTCAGAATCCTGTACACCATATGAACTGACACTATAAAATGCCATGGGATTTGTAATTGTATCAGAGGGGTCATACATAAGGTTAACCTGAGTTATGTATATTGGATATAGGGTAAAATCCTGAGAACAATACCTAGCATATCCAGCCACTTGCTTGTCTAGTTGCATCATGGGAGCCATACAGATGAGTGTGATTTTAGTCCTCTGAGCTGTTATCTTTAGGCAAGCCTACCACAGGCTTCCTTAGCAAATCCAGTGAAATCCTAATGAACAGTCTGTAACCATTAAGCTGTTTGTCGTGATGATTATTAGCACAAATGCTTTACTGCCACAGATAGTGTAAAATATGAGAGAAGCTTTACTTTTAGCTGAATAAGCATATTCTAATCAAGCACACACAATGGCATTTATTCTATTCTTTTCTGTGAGTGTGCTGTGAAAAAAACTAACTTATCTTTGGTGTTTATATGGCTTTCATGTCTATTGCACTTCAATGTATTAGAAGCTCAGTAACTGGGACATTAAATTGCAATAGTAAAATGATATGATGTGCAAGAGCATTTTACTATTTCCTTCATGCAATATATATATATATATATATATATATATATATATATATATATATATATATATATATATATATATATATATATACATATATACTGTATATATAAAGAGAGAGAGATTTATATAGACTATGGGCCCCATTTATGAAGCTGCAGAGGTTGAGGATATCAGACAATTTGGACTTGTTCGTCCAGAATGACTGACAAGCCCTGCTCTTGCGCCAATGGTCGTTCAAAATCAGGGGGCGGGTTGCACAAGAGATTGCTTGTGCAATCTTAAATTCTGACAGCCGGTGCTGCTCCAGAGGGCCTGATGGCATGCAGATAGGTCTCTCTATGCACGCATTATAATAAATCTCACCATATATGGATTGGCCTTCACATCTTAATGAGCAGAGCAGCGGTAGCGCATCAAAAGCATTACAGTGTGTGGGACAAATGGTAACTCCATTCCACCTGCAAAAGCAGTGGTGGAACTGCATCCCTGATCAACATGACCCCCGCTCTAACTCTAGTTTTCCCACTTAACTAAAATCAATTTATGACAGGAATCAGCCAATCAGATTTAGCTCGCATTATATTGGCTGATCGGAACAGCCAATAGAATGCGAGCTCAATCTGATTGGCTGATTGGATCAGCCAATCGGATTGAACTTGATTCTGATTGGCTGATTCCATCAGCCAATCAGAAGATTCCTACCTTAATTCCGATTGGCTGATAGAATCCTATCAGCCAATCGGAATTCGAGGGACGCCATCTTGGATGACGTCATTTAAAGGAACCGTCATTCGTCATTCAGTCGTCGGCCAGGATGGATGTTCCACGTCGGAGGTCTTCAGGATGCTGCCGCTCCGTTCCAGATGGATGTCGATAGAAGATGCCGCCTGGATGAAGACTTCAATCGGATGGAAGACCTCTTCTGCCCCGCTTGGATGAAGACTTCTACCGGATCATGGACATCTTCAGCCCCCCGCTTGGGCTTGGATCAGGACATCGGAGGAGCTCTTCAGGACCGATCGGTGAACCTGGTATGGTGAAGACAAGGTAGGAAGATCTTCAGGGGCTTAGTGTTAGGTTTATTTAAGGGGGGTTTGGGTTAGATTAGGGGTATGTGGGTGGTGGGTTGTAATGTTGGGGGGGGTATTGTATGTTTTTTTTACAGGCAAAAGAGCTGAACTTCTTGGGGCATGCCCCGCAAAGGGCCCTGTTCAGGGCTGGTAAGGTAAAAGAGCTTTTAACTTTAGTAATTTAGAATAGGGTAGGGCATTTTTTATTTTGGGGGGCTTTGTTGTTTTATTAGGGGGCTTAGAGTAGGTGTAATTAGTTTAAAATTGTTGTAATATTTTTCTTATGTTTGTAGATATTTTTTTATTTTTTGTAACTTAGTTCTTTATTATTTTTTGTACTTTAGTTAGTTTATTTCATTGTAGTTATTTGTAGGTATTGTATTTAATTAATGTATTGATAGTGTAGTGTTAGGTTTAATTGTAGATAATTGTAGGTATTTTATTTAATTAATTTAATGATAGTATAGTGTTAGGTTTAATTGTAACTTAGGTTAGGATTTATTTGACAGGTAATTTTGTAATTATTTTAACTAGGTAACTATTAAATAGTTCTTAACTATTTAATAGCTATTGTACCTGGTTAAAATAATTACAAAGTTGCCTGTAAAATAAATATTAATCCTAAAATAGCTATAATATAATTATAATTTATATTGTAGCTATATTAGGATTTATTTTACAGGTAAGTATTTAGCTTTAAATAGGATTAATTTATTTAATAAGAGTTAATTAATTTCGTTAGATGTAAATTATATTTAACTTAGGGGGGTGTTAGTGTTAGGGTTAGACTTAGCTTTAGGGGTTAATACATTTATTAGAATAGCGGTGAGCTCCGGTCGGCAGATTAGGGGTTAATAATTGAAGTAAGGTGTCGGCGATGTTAGGGAGGGCAGATTAGGGGTTAATACTATTTATTATAGGGTTAGTGAGGCGGATTAGGGGTTAATAACTTTATTATAGTAGCGCTCAGGTCCGCTCAGCAGATTAGGGGTTAATAAGTGTAGGCAGGTGGAGGCGACGTTGTGGGGGGCAGATTAGGGGTTAATAAATATAATATAGGGGTCGGCGGTGTTAGGGGCAGCAGTTTAGGGGTACATAGGGATAATGTAAGTAGCGGCGGTTTACGGAGCGGCAGATTAGGGGTTAATAATAATATGCAGGGGTCAGCGATAGTGGGGGCGGCAGAATAGGGGTTAATAAGTGTAATGCTAGGGGTGTTTAGACTCGGGGTACATGTTAGAGTGTTAGGTGCAGAAGTAGGAAGTGTTTCCCCATAGCAAACAATGGGGCTGCGTTAGGAGCTGAACGCGGCTTTTTTGCAGGTGTTAGTTTTTTTTTCAGCTCAAACAGCCCCATTGTTTCCTATGGGGGAATCGTGCACGAGCACGTTTTTGAGGCTGGCCGCTTGCGTAAGCAACTCTGGTATCGAGAGTTGAAGCTGCGTTAAAAATGCTCTACGCTCCTTTTTTGGAGCCTAACGCAGCCTTTATGTGGACTCTCAATACCAGAGTTATTTTTATGGTGCGGCCAGAAAAAAGCCAGCGTTAGCTACGCAGGTCTTTACCGACAAAACTCCAAATCTAGGCCTAAGATTGCAGAAACAGCATCGAATGTTCGCATTCCCTATAGAAGTCAGTTAAAGGGAAACTGCACCCAAAATTTTTCTTTCGTGATTCAGATAGAGCATGTAATTTTAAGAAACTTTCTAATTTACTCCTATTATCATTTTTTCTTCGTTCTCTTGCTATCTTTATTTGAAAAAGAAGGCATCTAAGCTTTTTTTCTTGGTTCATAACAATGGATAGCTCTTTTTTATTGATGAATGAATTTATCCACCAATCAGCAAGGACAACCCAGGTTGTTCACCAGAAATGGGCCGGCATCTAAACTTACATTCTTGCATTTCAAATAAAGATACCAAGAGAATAAAGAAAATTTGATAATAGGAGTAAATTAGAAAGTTGCTTAAAATGTCATGCTCTATCTAAATCACAAAAGAAAAATTTTGGGTTCAGTGTCCCAAAAAGTGTTGAAAAAAAAAAAACACCAATCGTGCAAACAACATAGCATATTTGCATTAGCAAATGTGAAATATTTACAGTAAATACATAGTTAAAAATTTTATTAAATATGAATATTGCATAAATATGTTTTAGCATGTTTTCATCTACTTAATGGCAAAGGGCTATATTGCACACACATATATATATATATATATATATATATATATATATATATATATATATATGTTTATATGTGTTTTTTTCACTGTAAATACATATATACACATATGAATACATTTATATATATATATATATATATATATATATATATATATATATATATATATATATATATATCAGCTGTTGATGAACTTTAACGGACCATTTGTTTGTGAAAAATTTGTGCTTCAAAAACTTTTGCCATAGTGGACGCGAGTTAGACAAGATACCGGGGGAAATACCTGTCAAGATCTCTTGGAACAAACAGCGACACCCGGCATTCATGGTTTACTGTCCTGACTCTTTGGATTAAGCACTTAGAGCAAGCGGTCCTGATTGATATTCTAATCTACATGCCTAAACATACCTCACAAGTTTGAGGTTGATTCTTGTGAGTAGACACCCTACGGGGGAGCTGTTTTAACATACACTTGTATTATTGTTTGATTAAATTGATTTGCACTATGTAGGTGCCTTTGTGCGCTTTCTTTTTCTTTTTGCTTTTAGATATATATATATATGTACAAATATATACACATATATATATATATATATATATATATATATATATATATATATATATATATATATAATATATATATGCACACACATACAAATACATCTTTAGTAATGTATATGTATACGTATCTCAATGTTAATTTGCCTGTCTTTTTTTTCTAACACCTGAGATCACATATCTTTGAGCCCATATAACTTTTTTGTGCAATATTTTTTTATATATATTTTATTAGACAGGGTTAATATAAGTGTAACTGTACTTTGTAATGTATTTTTGAAGTGTTTTGTGCAACTTTTTTGTTTCTGAAAACTGTTAACCACAGCTCTGAGATCGCAGTAAGGATTGATGCGTAAATGACAGGATAAAATAGGTTTTCAAGAGACTGAAGCAGTTCAACTACATATCTATCATGTGTGTCCTGAGAAATCATTAGAAAAAAACAGGTTTTCTGGTTAATTGGGATAGCTTTGATTTTGAAAACCATATGACAACTCATAATAAGAGCTATTTTTACCTCTTGGAATAAAACTCGCAATATCACTTCCCGTTTCTTCAGAAAAAGCATGCAAGGTTAGTTTTAAACTGGTCTTTGTGAGGTCTTCAAATTCAAGGTAAGATCAATCCATTAGAAAAAAAGCTGTATTTACATACATTTCTATTTATCTTGTTTTCACTTCTCACTGTTAAAGCCCATCATATACTTTGCATTGATATGTCTAAACATTGATATTCTAATCAATAGCAAACCACCTTGGGTTTTCACATGATTCAATAAAACATTTTTTTACCAAAAATAAAATCCCCACAGTTATGCCTATTCTAAAACTAAAGCAAGCCTGAACATGACAGAAAAAATATATAGCATACACTACGCTAGATTACAAGTGGAGTGGTATTTTTTTTTCGTGATTGCGAAAACTCCGCTAGAGTTAAGCTTTTTGCGCTGGTTGGGTTGAGTTCGCATGACAAGTTTAAAAAAAACGTATTTTGCGCTATCGTTAACATGAATAGCGCGAAAAACCTAACTTAAAGGGACACTGAACCCAAGTTTTTTCTTTTGTGATTCAGATAGAGCATGCGATTTTAAGCAACTTTCTAATTTACTCCTGTTGTCAATTTTTCTTCGTTCTATCTTTATTTGAAAAAGAAGGCATCTAAGCTTTTTTTTGGTTTAGAACTCTGGACAGCACTTTCTTATTGGTGGGTGAATTTATCCACCAATCAGCAAGGACAACCCAGGTTGTTCACCAAAAATGGGCCGGCATCTAAACTTACTTTCTTGCATTTCAAATAAAGATACCAAGAGAATGAAGAAAATTTGATAATAGGAGTAAATTAGAAAGTTGCTTCAAATTTCATGCATCTGAATCACGAAAGAAAAAAATTTGGGTTCAGTTTCCCTTTAAGTATTCATGTGTGCCTGCATGTATTCCACATAGAAATCAATGGAGAAAAAAAAGTGTGGAAAAAAAAACAATACCCAAGATTGCGGAAACAGCATTGAATTTTCGCATTCCCTATAGGAGCCAGTTGAGAAAAAAAATGTTGAAAAAAACACCCATCGTGCAAACAACATAGCATATTCGCATTAGCAAATGTAAAATATTTACAGTAAATACATAGTTAAAATCTTTATTAAATATGAATATTGCATAAATATGTTTTAGCATGTTTTCATCCACTTAATGGCAAAGGGCTATAATGCACTTATATATGTGTGTATATATATATATATATATATATATATATATGTGTGTGTGTGTGTGTCTTTTTTTCACTGTAAATACATATATACACATATGAATACATTAATATACAGTATATATATGTACACATATATATATAATATATATATGCACACACATACAAATACATCTTTAGTAATGTATATGTATACGTATCTCAATGTTAATTTGCCTGTCTTTTTTTTCTAACACCTGAGATCACATATCTTTTGAGCCCTTATAACTTTTTTGTGCAATATTTTTTTAAAATATATTTTATTAGACAGGGTTAATATAAGTGTAACTGTACTTTGTAATGTATTTTTGAAGTGTTTTGTGCAACTTTTTTGTTTCGGAAAACTGTTAACCACAGCTCTGAGATCGCAGTAAGGATTGATGCGTAAATGACAGGATAAAATAGGTTTTCAAGAGACTGAAGCAGTGCAACTACATATCTATCATGGGGTCGATCCGATAAAAATCGTCGCCCGCAAAAGCCAGCGACGCCAATATTTACGCTGGTTTGGTATCACATATACGGCGTAACCTAGAAGTTACGCGCGTATATTTCTGCAGTCGCCCGTAGTTTTTTGGGCCATAGGCAGGTATACCAAACCAGCGCAGTTTGGTGTCCCATATGCAGCGTAAGGACTTACGTGGCAAAAATGGAGAAATCTTACTCCATTTTCACCTCGCCACAAAAAGCAGCCGTAAGAAGCCTTACGCTTGCTATTGGAGCCCCGTAACTCCCTAAACTAGCTAGAAAATAAACCTAACACCTAACGCATGTGCAATGTCTATCTACCTGTCAACCGCGATCTGCTAAATAAAACCTAACACCTAACGCATGCGCAATGTCTATCTACCTGTCAACCGCGATCCCCCCCCCCCCCCCGAAATCCCTAATAAAGTTATTAACCCCTAAACCGCCGCTCCCGGACCCCGCCGCCATCTACATAAACTAACCCCCTACTGTGAGCCCCTAAAACCGCCGCCATCTACATTATCTATCCCCTAATCTGACCCCTTACACCGCCGCCACCTATATAAAAATTATTAACCCCTAATCTAATCCCCCTATACCGCCGCCAGCTATATTAATATTATTAACCCCTAATGTAAGCCCCTTACACCGCCGCCATCTCTATTAAAATTATTAACCCCTAATTTAATCTACCTACCCCGCCGCCAGCTATATTATCTATATTAACCCTAAGTATATTATAGTTAATATAGTTATTACATTATATATATTAACTATATTAACCCTAATTATATTAGGGTTAATATAGTTAATATAGTTACTATAGTATTTATATTAACTATATTAACTCTATCTAACCCTAACACCCCTAACTAAATTTATATTAAATTAATCTAATTCATATTATAAACTAAAATATTCCTATTTAAATCTAAATACTTACCTATAAAATAAACCCTAAGATAGCTACAATATAATTAATAATTACATTGTAGCTATGTTAGGGTTAATATTTATTTTACAGGTAAATTGTTAATTATTTTAACTAGGTATAATAGCTATTAAATAGTTATTAACTATTTAATATCTACCTAGTTAACATAATTACCCAATTACCTGTAAAATAAATCCTAACCTAAGTTACAAATACACCTACACTATCAATAAATTAAATAAACTACAAATATCTATCTAAAAATACAATTAAATTAACTAAACTAAATTACAAAAAAAACAAACACTAAATTACAAAAAATAAAAAAAAAGATTACAAGATTTTTAAGCTAATTACACCTATTCTAAGCCCCCTAATAAAATAATAAAGCCCCCCAAAATAAAAAAAATTCCCTGCCCTATTCTAAATTAAAAAAAGTTCAAAGCTCTTTACCTTACCAGCCCTTAAAAGGGCCTTTTGTGGGGCATGCCCCAAAGAATTCAGCTCTTTTGCATTTAAAAACATATACAATACCCCCCCCCATTACAACCCACCACCCACATACCACTATTCTAAACCCCCCTTAAAAAAGCCTTACACTACCCCCCCGAAGATCTCCCTACCTTGTCTTCACCACACCGGGCCGAACTCCTCATCCGATCCGGACGATGTCTTGCTCCAAGCGGCAAAGAAGAATTCTTCCTCCGGCGATGTCTTCCTCCAAGCGGCAAAGAAGAATTCTTCCTCCTGGCGACGTCTTCCTCCAAGCGGCAGCAAAGTCTTCTTCCTTCCGGCAGCATCTTCCATGAAGCGGCATCTTCAATCTTCTTTCTTCGCTCCGCCACCGCGGAGCATCCATCCCAGCCGACGACTGAACGACGAATGAGGTACCTTTAAATGACGTCATCCAAGATGGTGTCGGCCGAATTCCGATTGGCTTATAGGATTCTATCAGCCAATCGGAATTAAGTTAGAAAAATCTGATTGGCTGATTGAATCAGCCAATCAGATTCAAGTTCAATCCGATTGGCTGAACCAATCAGCCAATCGGATTGAACTTGAATCTGATTGGCTGATTCAATCAGCCAATCAGATTTTTCTACCTATCAGCCAATCGGAATTCGACGGACCTCATTTAAAGGAACCTCATTCGTCGGGAAGTCGTTGTGCCGTAAGGATGCTCCGCAGCGGAGGAGCGAAGTAAGAAGATTGAAGATGCCGATTTGCTTGAAGACGTCGCCGATGGAAGAAGACTCTCTGCCGCTTGCTTCAAGACATCGCCCGGATGGAAGAAGACTTCACTGCCGCTTGCTGGAACACATCGCCCGGATCGGATCAGGAGTTCTGCCCGGCGGGGTGAATACAAGGTAGGGAGATCTTCAGGGGGGGTAGTGTTAGGTTTATTTAAGTGGGGTTTGGGTTAGATTAGGGGTATGTGGGTGGTGGGTTGTAATGTTGGGGGGTGGTATTGTGTTTTTTTTTGCAGGCAAAAGAGCAGTTTTCTTTGGGGCATGCTCCCACAAAAGGCCCTTTTAAGGGCTGGTAAGGTAAAAGAGCTTTGAACTTGTTTTAATTTAGAATAGGGTAGGGAATTTTTTTATTTTGGGGGGCTTTATTATTTTATTTGGGGGCTTAGAATAGGTGTAATTAGCTTAAAAATCTTGTAATCTTTTTTTTATTTTTTGTAATTTAGTGTTTGTTTTTTTTTTGTAATTTAGTTTAGTTTATTTAATTGTATTTTTAGATAGATATTTGTAGTTTATTTAATTTATTGATAGTGTAGGTGTATTTGTAACTTAGGTTAGGATTTATTTTACAGGTAAATGGGTAATTATTTTAACTAGGTAGCTATTAAATAGTTAATAACTATTTAATAGCTATTATACCTAGTTAAAATAATTAACAATTTACCTGTAAAATAAATATAAACCCTAACATAGCTATAATGTAATTATTAATTACATTGTAGCTATCTTAGGGTTTATTTTATAGGTAAGTATTTAGATTTAAATAGGAATATTTTAATTAATAATATTAATATTAGATTTATTTTAATAAGAGTTTAGTTAGGATGTTAGAGTTAGATAGTGTTATTATACTTAATATATATATAATATAATAACGATATTAACTATATTAACCCTAATATAATTAGGGTTAATATAGTTAATATATATAATATAATAACTATATTAACTATATTAACCCTAATATAATTAGGGTTAATATAGTTAATATAGCTGGCGGCGGTGTAGGGGGATTAGATTAGGGGTTAATACATTTATTATAGGTGGCCGCGGTGTAGGGGGATGTAGATTGTAGGCAAAAGAGCACTTTACTTTGTGACAAAGCCCCGCCAAAAGCCCTTTTAAGGGCTGGCAAAAGAGCTGTTACTTTGGGGCATGCCCCGCAAAAAGCCCTTTTAAGGGCTGGCAAAAGAGCAGTTACTTTGGGGCAATGCCACGCAAAAAGCCCTTTTCAGGGCTATTTGTAGGGTTAGACTTAGGTTTAGTGGTAGGGATAGTTTAGTATTTTCGGGGTTAAATAATTTAATATAGATGGCGGCGGGGTAGAGGGATTAGATTAGGGGTTAATAATTTTAAAATAGATAGCGGCGGGGTAGGGGCTCACTTTAGGGGGTTAGAGATTTAATATAGCTGGCGGCGGTTTAGGGGTTAATAACTTTATTAGGTAGCGGCGGTTTAGGGGTTAATACATATTTTATTGTTAGGATAGTGAGGGGGGATAGCGGATAGAGGGTTAGACGTGTCGGGCTATGTTAGGGAGGCGTGTTAGACGTGTCGGGCTATGTTAGGGAGGCGTGTTAGACAGTGCGGGTGATTTAGACTTTAGTCAGGTTTTGTAGGCGCCGGCAGTTTCTAACGTGCCGCAAGTCACTGGCGACGCCAGAAATTTGTACTTGCGCAGATTTCTGGACATCGCTGGTTTGTCAGACATACGGCACGTTAGCATCTGACGGCGACATATATGGGATAGCTCGAGTTGCGAGCTGAAACTGCGGGCGACGCGGGTTCCCTCGCTTGCGCCGCAAACTGCGATCTATATCGGATCGCGCCCCATGTGTGTCCTGAGAAATCATTAGAAAAAAACAGGTTTTCTGGTAAGATCAATCCATTAGAAAAAAAAAAAGCTGTATTAACATACATTTCTATTTATCTAGTTTTCACTTTTCACTGTTAAAGCCCATCATATACTTTGCATTGATATGTCTAAACATTGATATTCTAATCAATAGCAAACCACCTTGGGTTTTTACATGATTCAATAAAACATTTTTTTACCAAAAATAAAAAACCCACAGTTATGCCTATTCTAAAACTAAAGCACCCCTTAAAAAAAAAAAGAAAAAAAAAAAGAACCCAAAATAAAAAAAAGTTACTATAGCAATAGCCCTTGGAAGTGCTTTTTGCAGGGCATTGCCCTAAAGCAATTTAACTATTTTTTTAAAAATAAAATACAACCCCATTCTACTATAATGTAACCCCTGACCCTAAAAAAGCCTATCTAAAAAAAACTTACAGCAATTTCAGCTCTTTTGATATGTATATATATAGAAAATTCTAAAACAAACTAAACTAAAAAGGGAATGCCCTGAAAAGGGCATTTGGTAGGCAGTACCCTAAAGTGATTCAGCTCTTTTGCTGTCCAAAAAAAAATATAAAAATAATAAAACCTAATCTAAAAAAAAATGCAATAACATAGTTATTAATTACTATTCTTTTGTAGTTGAGCTCAGCAGTTAAATGTTCCCTTAAAGGAATTATAAACCCAGTATTGAATCTGCCTGTGCAATGTTTAATTAAGAAAAATAAAACAATATTTAGATATACATTAATTATTTATTTTAGCTTTCGGTATAAAATCACTCTGAAAAGGCTTCTTGCTCCACTCCCTTCATACATAAACGGACAGTATAGAGCAATTTATTTCATTTAACTGTATGTAGCAGACCCTACTATAAAGAACAAAACAAAGGGAAGTAATCCGAGAATTGCTGGAAAAAGGCAAAAATGCTAATGTCTCCTAGCTGACCTTGTTGTCTATAATATAGAAACTGGCTGGGAATGTGCTTAGAGCATATTACAACATTTAAATCAAAGAAAAAAAAATGTAGTAAGAGAATAGGGAAAAGCATGTTCTTTCTACATATAAAGTTTATATTTTTCCACTTAAAATTTAACTTTTACTAGTTGTAGTTAAAAAAGGCAGCAGAAATAGAAGTTGTATCTACGCCTAGATTTAGAGTTTGGCGTTAGCCGTCAAAACCAGCGTTAGAGGCTCCTAACGCTGGTTTTTACTGCCCGCTGGTATTTAGAGTCAGTCAGGAAAAGGTCTAACGCTCACTTTCCAGCCGCGACTTTTCCATACCGCAGATCCCCCTACGCCATTTGCGTATCCTATCTTTTCAATGGGATCTTTCTAACGCCAGTATTTAGAGTCGTGGCTGAAGTGAGCGTTAGAAATCTAACGACAAATCTCCAGCCGCAGAAAAAAGTCAGGAGTTAAGAGCTTTCTGGGCTAACGCCGGTTCATAAAGCTCTTAACTACTGTGCTCTAAAGAACACTAACACCCATAAACTACCTATGTACCCCTAAACCGAGGCCCCCCACATCGCCGCCACTTTATTAAACAATTTTAACCCCTAATCTGCCGACCGCACACCGCCGCCACCTAGGTTATCCCTATGTACCCCTAATCTGCTGCCCCTAACACCGCCGACCCCTATATTATATTTATTAACCCCTAATCTGCCGCCCCCAACGTCGCCGCCACCTACCTACAATTATTAACCCCTAATCTGCCGACCGGACCTCACCGCTACTATAATAAAGTTATTAACCCCTAATCCGCCTCACTCCCGCCTCACTAACCCTATTATAAATAGTATTAACCCCTAATCTGCCCTCCCTAACATCGCTGACACCTAACTTCAAGTATTAACCCCTAATCTGCCGACCGGACCTCACCGCTACTATAATAAAGTTATTAACCCCTAATCCGCCTCACTCCCGCCTCACTAACCCTATAATAAATAGTATTAACCCCTAATCTGCCCTCCCTAACATCGCCGACACCTAACTTCAAGTATTAACCCCTAATCTGCCGACCGGACCTCACCGCTTCTCTAATAAATGTATTAACCCCTAAAGCTAAGTCTAACCTTAACACTAACACCCCCCTAAATTAAATATAATTTAAATCTAACTAAATAAATTAACTCTTATTAAATAACTTATTCCTATTTAAGCTAAATACTTACCTGTAAAATAAACCCTAATATAGCTACAATATAAATTATAATTATATTGTAGCTATTTTAGGATTAATATTTATTTTACAGGCAACTTTGTATTTATTTTAACTAGGTACAATAGCTATTAAATAGTTAATAACTATTTAATAGCTACCTAGTTAAAATAATTACAAAATTACCTGTAAAATAAATCCTAACCTAAGTTACAATTAAACCTAACACTACACTATCAATAAATTAATTAAATACAATACCTACAAATAAATACAATTAAATAAACTAACTAAAGTACAAAAAATAAAAAAGAACTAAGTTACAAAAAATAAAAAAATATTTACAAACATTAGAAAAATATTACAACAATTTTAAACTAATTACACCTACTCTAAGCCCCCTAATAAAATAACAAAGACCCCCAAAATAAAAAAATGTCCTACCCTATTCTAAATTAAAAAAGTTCAAAGCTCTTTTACCTTACCAGCCCTTAAAAGGGCCTTTTGTGGGGCATGCCCCAAAGAAAACTGCTCTTTTGCCTGTAAAAGAAAAATACAGCCCCCCCAACATTAAAACCCACCACCCACATACCCCTAATCTAACCCAAACCCCCCTTAAAAAAACCTAACACTACCCCCCTGAAGATCATCCTACCTTGAGTCGTCTTCACTCAGCCGAGCCACCGATGGAACTGAAGAGGAGATCCGAAGCGGCAGAAGTGATCCTCCAAGGGGCGCTGAAGAAATCTTCCATCCGATGAAGTGATCCTCCAAGCGGCGCTGAAGAAGTCTTCCATCCGATGAAGTGATCCTCCAAGCGGCGCTGAAGAAATCTTCCATCCGGGCGATGTCATCTTCCAAGCGGGGTCTTCAATCTTCTTTCTTCAGGATCCATCTTGCAGACCTCTGACGCGGAACATCCTGCTGGCCCGATGGACTACCGACGAATGAAGGCTCCTTTAAGGGACGTCATCCAAGATGGCGTCCTTCGAATTCCGATTGGCTGATAGGATTCTATCAGCCAATCGGAATTAAGGTAGGAAAATTCTGATTGGCTGATGGAATCAGCCAATCAGATTCAAGTTCAATCCGATTGGCTGATTGGATCAGCCAATCAGATTGAGCTCGCATTCTATTGGCTGATCGGAACAGCCAATAGAATGCAAGCTCAATCTGATTGGCTGATTGGATCAGCCAATCGGATTGAACTTGAATCTGATTGGCTGATTCCACCAGCCAATCAGAATTTTCCTACCTTAATTTCGATTGGCTGGTAGAATCCTATCATCCAATCGGAATTCGAGGGACGCCATCTTGGATGACGTCCCTTAAAGGAACCGTCATTCGTCGGGAAGTCGTCGGTGAAGATGGATGTTCCGCGTCGGCGGGATGAACATGGATCCGGAAGAAAGAAGATTGAAGATGCCGCTTGATAGAAGACTTCAGCTGGATCATGGACCTCTTCAGCTCCCGCTTGGATGAAGACTTCAGTCGGATCATGGACCTCTTCAGCTCCCGCTTGGATGAAGACTTCAGCCGGATCATGGACATCTTCAGCTCCCCGCTTGGGCTTGGATGAAGACTTCGGAGTCTCTTCTGGACCGATCGGTGAACCCGGTGTGGTGAATACAAGGTAGGGAGATCTTCAGGGGCTTAGTGTTAGGTTTATTTAAGGGTATATACAGATATGTAGCAAGGTTAAACTTTCTTTGTTTATGGCGAATCGATCTGGGGAGGTATTTTGAACACATATAGCAGTATGGTATAGGCTTAGTGAGAGATTTCTTGTATAGTCTAACAAGGTGTATTTAATAGTAGAGGAATATTCGCATACATGTATATACAGATATGTAGCAAGGTTATTTTTTTTTTTATATAGCCAAATGATCTGGGGATTGTATTTTGAGCTCCATATAGTTGTATGGTATAGGCTTAGTGAGAGATTTCTTGTATAATCTTATACAGTGTATTTAAATAGTAGTCCTTAATGTAAAGTTGACACTTAATATAATCTTTTTTCC